>NW_028135730.1:0-265830 GCF_964662115.1 Mustela nivalis | reverse complement strand
GAGACTTTATCACTCCAATGTCCTGATTCCAGGTAACTTTGATTCATTCTACAAGAAGCTCCCCCATGCCTTGCCCTATGTTCTGGACTGTACAGTAGGGATAGGAGGAAAGCCCTTGTTCATTTTTCAAGCATTTATGGATCAGACCCTGTGCAGGGCACTGGGAACACAAAGGGGTTTAGCCCTGGCCCTGCTGTCCAAGCACTTACAGTATGGGTGGGTATGTGTTGGTGAAGACAGACATATCGGGAGCATCAGGGCTCGGCATCCCCATCAAACCCTATCCTGGCTTTTGGGGGAGAAGATGTGAAAATGTAAGCTATTCTTAAATAATCTAGCAGGTGACTTAGGATCAGACAGGCTGAAACAGATAGCAGGAACAGGTGGAACCTGGGAGAGGGAGTGATTGTTCTGGGTTGGATTAGTTTGGAACGATTTTCTACAAGAGAAGCAGTTTGAGCTAGACCTTCCAGAGGAGGAGAGTTTGATCACTTCCCTTAGCTCAATAACATCCTAGACATCGTCACATTAAATAAGTCTGATCTTCCACACCCAGAGCCCTAGTGACCACCTTTAGTTGACCCTGGGTGTCAGTTAACATTTTTTCCTCCGGAGTCCTGTGTTTCCTCTACACTAGTAGTTAGATCTAGAAGCTTGGCTGGGCTTGATTTTCTCTTTCCCTTCCCTTCTCTTCCCTTCCCTTTTCTTTCCTTCCCCCTTCCTTCTTTCCTCCCTTTTTCTTCCTTCCTTCCCTCATCTCTCTCTCTTTCTCTCTTTCCTCTCTCGTGCTTTCTCTCCTTCCTTCCTCCCTCCCTCCCTCCCTGCCTCTCTTCAGTCCTTGCTCTCTCTGTCTCTTTCAGGAATACTTACTTCACAGGTGGTGCCGTTGTTTCCACCAAGAACATGTGCGACAAAGGCTTACCACCTAAGTTTTCTTCTCTAATTAAAAATGTGCCAGCATCTCATTTGGATTATTTACTTACTTATTTATATTTATTTTATTTTAATATTTATTCAACTTGTCTTGGTGTTGGTTTGTTTTGGTTTGTCTGTTTTTTGGTTTTGTTTTGTTTTGTTTCATGTTTTGAATGCCTGCTCTGCTCCAGACAGATTGCCAAAGCAAATGCTTATTAATCTCAGCAGTCCTCATGGTGAAATTACTTGCTCCTGTAGGTATATGTGAAATAAGAATAAGATCAAGCCACCTAGACACCAGTGTTGGTAGAGTATCTCATCCAAAAGAAACCCAAATCCTGCTTTAAAACCAAACAAAACATTGAAAACTAATATAGCTCCTTACTGAAGATCTCTTGAGAAGGTAGAATAGGCTGAATTATACTAAACAACATCCATCAAGACTCCCTTAATAAAGCTTCTTTGTATACTGTTTCTCCCGCATTTTTTGTCACTTTCCCTATTTCCTGCTCATCTGCAGTTTGCGCTCACATACCAGGCTATCCTCCCCCACTCTTTTCTCTTATCATGTCTCCTTTTTTTTCTTTTACCAATTTTCATGGAGAGGTAATAACAGTAACTAACACTTACTAAGGGATTATCAGGAGACGGAAAGTGTAGCAAATGCATCACCTGTGTTATGAGGAAAATACTGTTCCTTTCCTCAGTTTAAAGATGAAGAAAGTGGAATACAATGCAGTTAAGTATCTTGCCCAATATCACAGAGAGTTAAAGCCTAGATCCACGATGTAAAGCCAGACAGTCTGACTCGAGAGTCTGTATTCTTTTTTTAAGAATTATTTTTATTGACATATAATGTATTATTTGCCTCAGGGGTACAGGTCTGTGAATCATCAGGCTTACACACTTCACAGCACTCACCATAGCACATACCCTCTCCAATGTCCATAACCCACCACCCTCTCCCTACCTCCCCACCCCCCAGCAACCCTTAGTATGTTTTGTGAGATTAAGAGTCTCTTATGGTTTGTTTTCCTCCCGTTCCCATCACTTTTTTTTCATTTTTTCCTTCCCTAATCCCACGACCCCTGCCCTGCCTCTCAAATTCCTCATATCAGAGAGATCATATGAGAATTGTCTTTCTCTGATTAAAGAGTCTGTATTTTTAACAGCTATTCTATACTGATTTCTTTTCCAAAATCTATATATAAGTTCCACTTATGATAATATAATAGGCTAGGAAATGACCCTGCCTTAAAAAAAATAATAATTAAAATAACAAAGTAGAAATCAAGTTCCGTAAAGCACCAGGTAACTGACAAGTTAGTGAGAAGGTACAAGATGGCTTTTTTCTCCAGTATACTCTTATCACCCTTCTCCTCTCATTGTCTCTTGATATGTTCATTGGACATGTGTGGATATATTCACCTCTGAACTTTGGTTCCTGCTCTTTACTGGCTTGCTGGGCCCCAACACACCCTGTTTTTTCTAACCAGCCTATAAGCTCAAGTTCCTATTCAATGGTGATGGCAGAATGAATAATTAGACAGAACTTAAACATCAGAATTATAAAACTAAGTCCATCACTCAGGTTATCCATTAGTAAATAATATTATTGCTGTGAAAATGATTGTATTGAAGTAAAGAAACTTTTCAGTGATAGGCCCTAAGAGAGATTATCTAGTCAAACACTTTTATACTTGAAGTTGAGGCCCAGAGAGGTTAAGTGATTTGCCCATATTGAAAATGCTAGTAGTGACCTAGAACCCAGATTTCTTTATTCCCATTTCAGTGCTCTTTTACCATATCCTACTGGACTTGTGTTTTTAAAGATCATCCCAAGCACATTTCATTTCTCCATGTATATAACAAGAATAAATTTTTGCTTCAAATTTTAAGAAAAGAGGGGCGCCTGGATGGCTCAGTCAGTTGAGCATCTGCCTTTGGTTCAGGTCATGATCTTGGGGTCCTGAGATCAAGCCCCATGTCAAACTTCCTGCTTTGGTGGGCAGTCTGTTTCTCCCTCTGCCTCTGCTTCCCCCACCCTCTTGTGTGAGTTCTCTCTCTCTGTGTGTGTGTCTCGAATCAATAAATAAAATCTTTTTTAAAAATTTTAGAAAAAGATTCTATTTTTTACAAAACTAAATCAAAAGCACTCCACACCACTAGAAAATTTTGGTATTGAACAAATTCTGTAAGTACCTATATTGTTTTAGACCAAAGCTGGTAAGAGAATGTTGCACTGTGCATAACTTTAAGTATATAACTACTTTTTTTAAAGTTTATTTACATTTTGGCATCTCATATAAAGATAGTTAACTAGTCATGATTCTCTATTTTAGTTAATTGCCTGAAGGAAGGATCCAAATGCTGTTTCCTATCCTATAAAATAAGAGTTTATTTGGAATGATAGCTCAAAATCTTTTCCAGTTCTGTACTTCTCTAAGTCACATTAACCAAAACTTAAATTTTACAATGCTGTGTCATCCTTTTTTTTTTTCTAATGCATTTAGAGGTAAGAAGGATGTATAGAACATGTCTAACATATTGTGAAAATCTGCAAAGATGTCTTAAATTATTTGAACTTCATTTGAGCTAAAACATTTTAAACTGACAAATTACTTAAGATTGTATTCAGAATTAATTATAAAGTAATTTTTATAGTGCCAGATTACATTAATATGTTTATGAAATATCTTTGAGATTGCTATAGATTTTAGAAAGCCTGCTCCAAGTAGAATTTCAACCTGTGTAATAAAACAAAGTAAGAAAATATACTTTACTGTTGGATAGCACTTTAATATTCCCAGAGCAAAAGATTTTCAGATCCTAACATTTGGAGATTCTTCTACAAATAGGACACTTCACCTTATTAACCTGATTAACTTGCAGTGAAAGTCACCAATTGACAGGTCCTACCCACACACTTCTTTCAGTGCTTCATTCTTTATATGAGTGATTGTCCAACAGTTCACTCCAACAATTGTCCATTAATTTAAGGAAAGTTTCCAACATGAAAAACATGATAATCGGAATCAAACAGTATTCTGTGATCCAGAAGAAACTGACAATGAAGATAGCTAGAAGATTAAAAGCAAAAGCAAAAAGAAAAAGAAACATATATAAGTTAGAGACAAACTATATTTTTAAAGAATCAGTGGAATTATTGAGTTTCTTAAATAAGAATAAGGGGCTACTTAAAATTTTCAAAATAGAAAAAGCAGAACTTTGAAAATAAAAATATAAATAAAATTTAATTATAAACAGAAATAGACTGGAAGAGAAAATTACGAAGAGCCCCTAGAATACAGAACAGGAAGCAAAGAGGTTAAGAGTAACAGATGGGGAAGGAAGAGAAAAAGGTTGGGGAGAGGCAAACCATAAAAGACTCTTAACTATAGAAAACAAACTGAGGGTTGCCAGAGGGGAAGTGGGTGGGGGATGGGCAAAACTGATGATGGATATTAAGGAAGGTACTTGTAATTGGCATCATGTATTATATGTAAGTGATGAATCACTAAATTCTACTCCTGAAACGAGTATTACCCTATCCATTAACCAACTAATTTAAATAAAAACCTGGGGGAAAAAAAAACACAAAAAACGAAGGCAGAAAGAACTTGAGATTCAAGGCTTAACTAGGATGCCCATCATATTGCAAGTAAGACTCCAATAAAGGCAGAATAGAAAAAGTATAGTGAGCATGAAATTATTAAAGAACTAATAAGTTTATTTTTTCTCAGAACTGATGGAAATGAGTCTCCACATGGAAAAAGCCCACTGAATATCCAGCACAATAAATGAAAAATACTCTTACCAAAGAAAAAGTCCCAAATTGCAGCATATCAAGGATAAACAAGAGGTTGTAAGAGCTTCCCAAACGCAAGGAATGCGGATAGTTCACATCCAAAAAGTAGAATGGCACTGGACTTCTCCACAACTACATTGTGAAACAATTTCTTCAAAATTGTAAGGGGAACAGTTTCACTAGTTAATTCTGAACTCAGCCAAATCAAGTGTGATAGTACAAAAGAAAGAGTAGTCCCTCCTTTCCCTAAAAAATACTTTCCATGGACCGTGGCCTATGAAATTTTGAAAGGATGTGATTTGTCCAGATGATTAAATAAGAAAGAGAAAGATATAGATGACTCAGGAGAGGGATAAAAAAGTGTCAGCATGGCTGCTATTCAACAAGCTATGAGGTCAGTCAGTTCCATATTGTACTCTCTAAACGAGAACCTTGGGAAGGAGCTCTCCAGGAAACAAAGAAATATAACATGTTGAGCATACAGAAAAAATATTAATTGCATGTAGCAGAGATTTGGAAGAGTATATAATAATTGTATTAAGTACATAGAAAACTAGAGTGTAAAAAAATTAGTAGTTATGAACTCCAGGAGAAATAATAGGCATGGTCCTAGTTCACCTCTTTGCTTAAAATATTTGCAACTCATAATAATGTAGACATTAGCTATTTATATTTATATTGGTGTTTATATAGTCCCACATTATAACATTATTTTGATATCAGAGATGGGTAGAAATGTGGGATAAGAATATAGAAGAGTGAAGTCTTCATATGATTGGGAGTTAACCAATTTTGTTTTAAATTGATAAATGAAGAAATATAGTATAAGGATATCATCTAGACCCACACTAATATTAATCTGTGGCAAAGGAGGTAAGAGTATACAATGGGAGAAAAGACAGTCTTCAACAAATTTTGCTTGGAAAACTGGACAGCTACATGCAAAAGAATGAAATTGGACCACTTTCTTATACTGTACATACACAATAATAAATCAAAATGGACTAAAGACCTAAGTGGGAGACCTGAAAAAACAAAACTCATAGAAGAAGACATAAGCAGTCATTTCTTTGACATCTGCCATCACAGCGTTTTCCTAGATATGTCTCCTGAGGCAAGGGCAACAAAAGCAAAAATAAACTGTTGGGACTACACCAAAATAAAAAGCTTTTGTGCAGCAGAGGAAACCATCACCAAAACAAAAAGGCAACCTACTAAGTAGGAGAAGGTATTTGCAAATGATATATCCAATAGGGATTAATATCCAAAATATATAAAGCATTTATACAAGTCAGTACCCCCCCCAAAAAGAACAAACAGATAATCTGATTTTTAAAAGGACAGAGGACCTGAATAGACATTTTTCCAAAGAAGACATACTCATGGCCAACAGATACATGAAAAGATGCTCAACATCATTATACAATGAAACACAAATGAAAACCACAGTGAGATATCATTTCACACCTGTCAGAATGGCAAAATCAAAAAGACAAGAAATAACAACTGTTGGAGAGGCTGTGGAGAAAAAGGAACCCGTGTGCACTGTTGGTAGGAATGCAAATTGGTACAACCACTGTGGAAAATAGTATACACCTTTCTCAAAAAATTAAAAATAGAAATTTAAAAAAGAAGCTCTGGCACATTGTTGGTGGGAATGCAAATTGACGCAACAACTGTAGAAAACAGCATGAAAGTTTTACAAAAAATTAAAAATAGAAATACCATATGACCCAGTGATTCAACTACTGGGTATTTACCCAAAGAAAATAAAACACTAATTTGAAAAGACAGATGCACTCCTATGTTTACTGCAGCATTATTTACAATAGCCAAAATATGGAAGCAACCCAAGTGTCCATTAATGACTGGATAAAGAAGATATGATTGATATATAGATAGAATATATATTCTTTATATATAGATATATATAAATAGATTAGGTAAATTAGATAAATCGATATATCTAAAGAAGATGTGATATATATATATATATACTTACTTTTAAGTGTATATATATATTTATATTATGTATAATATATATAATATATACAATATACATATATTATATATTATATATATACACATATATATAAATGGAATATTGCTCAACCATAAAAAGAATGAGTTCTTGCCATTTGTGACAACATGGATGGATATAGAGGTTATATTGCTAAATGGAATAAGTGAGAAAAAGACATACCATATGATTTTCCTCCTACGTGGAATTTAAGAATTAAAACAACGAAAAAGAAACCCAGACTCTTTAAGTACAGAGAACAAATGGGTGTTTGCTAGAGGAGTGGTAGGTGGGGGGCAGATAAAACACATAAGGGGGTTTAAGAGTTTACTTAATCATGATGAACACTGAGTAATGTATAGAATTGTTAAATCATTACATTTTACACCTGAAACTAATCTAATACTTACATTTATTTATATATATATATACACATATATATATGTGTATATATACGTGTATATGTGTATATTACATATATATGTGTATATATATGTATATATACGTATACATATATATATATATGAGACAGTATAGAGGGGTGTACCCGAAGGATGTAATTTTCACTATAAGACTTAATATAATTTTACTTAATAAACTATAACTAATAACTATATACATGTATTACCTTGATAACAATAAAATCATTCCTGCGGTTTCTCCGCAGACCACGGGAGGCCAGAGGCGGGAACCGGCCCCCCTGGCCGCGCGCAGGAGGGATTTCAGCGGAAGCTGTCGAGCGACTTTCATAAATGAAGCTTTAAAATGACCTTTTTAAAAGAAGAGTAAATCCTCGGTTTCCGTGTGACTGTGCAGACACAGCCCGGAGGTCAGCCCTGGGGGCCCGGAGCAGGCCGGTGCGTGTGGGTGGTCGCAGGCGGCCGGTGTCCAGCCTCGGGCCGCGCCAGCGCCGCAGGACGAAAACGCTCGTGTGGCCTTTCCCTGCGCCCCGACGGAGCCCGAGGCCGTTGTGAGGTGTTGGCCGCGGGCAGGACGGACGCGCCCCCACGCGCCTCCAGGGGCCCGGGAAGCTCGCGGTCATCTGGATGTACAGTCTCTGTTGTCTCTGTTTTTAAATAACAAGCCACTTAGAACCTGATCTTTACGGAGATTAAATTCATTGTCACTTCGCTTTGATCTTCAGCAATATTTATAAATTTAGTCATTGTAAAGGTTTCCTCATTTGATCCAGTTTTATACGAACTCTGGTTTGTTTGAGTCCGATGTCCAGGAAGAAACAGGACACCTTCACTTGGAGAACCGGGCTCGGGCCCAAGAAAGCTTTCCTACGAATAACGTGTTTTTCTAGGAGCCTCCGGGTGGAGACGCAGCGGCTCCTCCTGTGGTCCGGCACCACCTGCTGCTCAGTGGCAACTGTCCTGCCTCGGGAGGCTCAGGCCACCAACTGGAAAACACAATCTCACCATCTTCATTTTTGCTGAATTTATTAAGTGTAAAAGCCAATTATTTTTCTTTTGGAAACTATTTATTGGGCAGAAATACTTTTTATTGAGTAATTTTGGTCTGCCACACCTATATTTGATTTTGCTATTTGTGCGCTTTTGTTCCTAAACACAGGAAAGACCAAAAGTGCTCTCTCTTTGTGGTCTGGGGCAAGAGCTCAGATACACCCAGATTGATGGGCGCCAATGAACGTAGGAGCATCTTTTCTGGCACCCAACCAGTCAGAAGTGTTTTTGTGGTTTTGGTTGTTTTGTTCTTTTGGTTTTTGGTTTTTGGTTTTTGTTTTTTTGTTTTTTTACTACAGTAAGTATTATAGAACCAAAAACCTAATGCTACTTACTATCACAATGAAATGTTCTTTTACTAAGTTATTGCTGGTTATTGAATATCTTGTTGAGTACTGGGATCTGTTACCAAAAAGGAAATTACGTTTCTTACCATGTTTGAGCTAAGCAAATGCAAATAATTTTTTAAAGAAAGAAAAAAAAAGAAGCCTCCTCTGAGACTTGTATTCTGTTGTTCATAATTTTAGGAGTTCTGAATTTCTTGGAACAGCTGCTTGAGTGTATTTTTGTACCCATATCTTCACTTCTGCCTTTTTCTTCTTAAATTAAAAAAAAAAAACTATGATGTATTACACATTAAAGTTTTCTTGGTTTTATATATCAAAGAATAAAAACTTTTTTGTTACATTTAAAAAAAATAAAATAAAATCAATTTAAAAAATACAATATCTCAACTTCTATGAAGGCAAGAGTTAATTGTGTGTTGATTTGACATTTTGCAGAACTTAAGATACACAAACATTTAACACAACAGCAAAAACACTTTAATAAATATGCGTCTTATCTAGATTTTCTAATTTCTTGAAGTGTAATTATTGTTAGTATGCCCTTATAATCCTTTTTATTTCTATGTGATTGTAGTGTTATTCCTTCTTTGTTCCTGATTTGACTTGAGATTTTCTTCTTTTTTTAATATGGGCATTTATAGCTGTAAGTTCCCCTCTAAGCACTACTTTAATTAAGTCCCATCAGTTTGTGTATATTTTGTTTATGTTTTTATTAATTAAAATATTTTCTGATTTCTCTTGGGATATTTTGTTTGTTGATTATTTAGAAGTGTGCCATTTAATTTCCTCACATCTGTGAATTTCCATGCACATTTGAGAAGAAAGATATTCTACTGTTGTTGGGTAGAGTATTCTATAAATCTCTTACCTCTAGTTGATTTTTAGTACTATTTCAGTCTTCTATTTCCCTGTTGACTTTCTGGCTAGTTATTGAAAATGGCATACTGAAGTCTCCAGTTATTATTGCTTAATTGTGTATTTTTCCCTTCTGTTCTGTAAATTCTTCCTTCAGGTTTATCAGGGCTTTTTTTGTTAGATGTATATATTTATAATAGTTATTACTTTCTGATAGGTTGATCCTTTTATTATTGTAAAGTGTTCTTCGCCTCTAGGGAAAATTTTTGTCTTAAAGTTTCTTCTGATACTAGTACACACACTCCAACTTTCTTTTGATCATTGTTTGTATGGCATAGTCTTTTTATAGTATTCCTTTTTTTTTTTTTTTTTATAGTTTTCCTTTTTAACCAATCTCAAGTATATATTTTACAGAGAGTGAGAGTATAGTATCATGTTTTTTAATCCATTTTAGATTGTTTATTACATTTACATATAATGTAATTACTGTAAAATTAAGAATTACATCTGCCATTTTCCTGGTTGCTGTGTTTCTTATGTCTTCACCCATTGTTCCCATTCCTTCATTATTGCCTTCCTCTGTATTTGATAGATTTTTTTTTTAGTTTACCATTTTAATTTCTTCGTTTCTTTTACTGTATGCTTTAGAATTGTTTTCTTAATGGTTGTCCTGGTGATTATTATTAGCATGTTTACATAAAACAATCTAGTTTAGATTAATACCAATTTAATTTCATTGCAGAAACTTTGCTCCAGTATAGTTCCATTCACTTCCTTTACTTTGTGCTATTACTATCATATACATTACATTTTTATACATTGTAAACCCATCAACACAGTTTTAAAATTGTATAGCTGTGTTTTAAATCATATAGGAGAAGAAGAGAATTGCAATGAAAATATCTATTTATACTTTTATATTTACCTATATACTTTTATAGTAAATACTGGTGCTTTTTGTTTCCCTATGTAAAACAAAGGTATGTCTAGTGTTAGACTGAAATACTCTCCTCACTTCTTGGACACAAACAACTACTAGCAACATCTTCTCTTAGTTTTTGTTTTTTAGAAATATCTTGATTTCTCTTTCATTTTTAAAAATGGTTTTGCAGATGTAAGATTCTTTGTTAATAGTTGTTTTTTGCTTCTTTCTTTGTTTTCTTTCAGCACCTGGGATAATGTCATCTCAGTGCCATTTGGCCTCTATGGTTTCTAGTGAGAAGTCAGTCTTTACTTTTATTGAGGATCATGTTTTCCATTGCAGTTTTCAAGATTGTCTCTTGTCCTTTTCTTTTGACATTTTGACTATGAAATGTTTGAGCGTAGATCTTGTTGATTTATTGTACTCGAGTTTATTGAGCTTCTTGAATTCTAAGACTAATTCTTTTTGTTGTTGTTGTATCTGGAGAGTTTCTAGTCATTATTTCTTAAGATATTCCTTCTGCGCCTTCCTCTCTCTCCTCTCTCTCTCTCTTTCTCCCACCTTTCCCAGCCACTCCGTCCTTCTCTCTTTTTCCGGGACTCCCATTTTACATGTTGGGGATGTTGGATGGTGTCCCTCAGGTGTCTGAGGCTCTGTTAATTTCTCCTCATTCCTTTTGCTGTTTCCTTCTCATGCTGGATAGTTTCAATTGACCTGTATTCAGTTCATTGGCTTCAAGTTAACTGATTCTTTCTTCTGTAAATAATAAATATATTATTATATTTACATTTATATTATATAAATAATAAATATATTATTCAGACTAGAGAAGTTTTTCATTTTAGTTATACTTTTCAACATCAGAATTTCTCTTTGATTTCAAATAATAAGGGTGCCTGGCTGACTCAGTCAGTACAGCATGTGACTCTAGATCTCTGGGTTGTGAGTTTGAGCCCCGCACTGGGTGTAGACCATTACTTAAAAATAAAATCTTTTACAAATAAAAGGAATAATAATTTATATCTCTTTATTGTTATTCTCTATTTGATGAGACATCATTTGCATACTTTCCCATAGTTCTTAGACATGATTTCTTTCAGTTCTTTCAACTTATTTATTATAGGTGATTTAAAATCTTTGGCTAATAAATCCAACTTTTGGTTTTCTTCAGGGACAGTTTCTGTTCACTGCTATTTTTCCTGTTTATAGGCTATGCTTTTTTGTTTGATTATAATCTCTTTTTGTTGTTGTTGTAGAAACTGGATATTTATGATATATATATTTTTTTAAGTACCAAGGATCTTTATTCTCAGACCTAATGTTCAACCTGTGACTGCAGATAACATGTCACTATTTCGAGAACAGCTTCATTCTTTCCAAGTCTTCAGCCATAAGGTTATACCTTATTCTCATCATAACAAGATAAATGATTGAGATTGAAGGAGGATTAAGGAGATACACTGAAGATAAAAGCAAAGGAGAACAAACATTTTACAAGTTTATCATCCCAGTTACCCTAAAGGTTAAGTTTCAGATTTACAAGAGTAATGACAGAACCGCATGATTTCAGTGAAAACCAACACAAGTTAGATCTTTAAAAAAAAAAGGAGGGGGGGTGGGGGTGGGAGAATCAGTTCAGAAATACTAAGTCAGGCAAGCATGCAAACTTCAGAGTATAAAAAATGCAAGGCCTGGTTGTCCAAACAAATATATCCCTCAGGAGATGGTGGTGCTTAACAGAAACAAATGAATTAAAAGCTGAAAGGGACACTTCTCTGAATTAGCAGACCAATTCCCTCATTTTTTAAGTGAGGAAAGAGGGTAGACAGTAATTACTGAGGCTCACATGGCTAGATAAAGGATGTACATAGATTTAATTCCCGGTGCTATTTACTACATACATCTAAAATACGATAAATATCCAGAACACATTAAGCCCACCGATTAAAATGACAAATACACGGGGAGGAGGTGAATTAATACAGCACAGCAGCACTTCTCACGTCATATTTAAGAGATTAAAAGGAAAAAAATAATCTCTCAAAGATTTTAATGCTCAGTTTTGATAGACTCCATCCAATTCTTTAATGTAGAGCAAATGTACGAGCTTAAAAAGAACGTGCATTCTTCAGCTTTCTCCTATACTTTTTCGGCCTATCTTTCAAAACTAAGCACTGAGTATTTTTAACCTAAGTAATGTGATGTTATATGTACACTTTAATTGCACGTTTTAGGAATAAAATCCATGATATTTTGGTAACTCAGCGTATTTATAAAATGAAAAGCTTTCTACCAAAATACACTTTTCACTGGGAAAAATAAATAAAACAGACAAATGGATCTACACAAAGTAAAAATTAACTTTGGTAGATTTCAGTGTACGACAGTCCGTAACAAGCCTATTTGCCCTTTTTCCCCCAGAGCTGCTCATCTTCCAACTTAAGATTTTAAAAATATTTTGAATTGAGATTATGTTGACATGTTCTCATTCCACATCATCTTCAGCCAAGCTCTGAGCACTTACAATTCTCTAATTGTTGGAAGCTTGGTCAGAAGCATCTGGAACACTGGTGGTGGGAGAGTCCGCTGTAACCCTTGCAGCAACTGCTGTGGCTGTCCACACACAGCAACTGCATTTGTCAGATGGTCTACACCTTTCTCATACTCGCCTTGGGCTAGCAACTCTTCCCCAAGTTGTATTTCTTCAAGGAAGAATGTCTGAACAGCTTCGGCATTTTTAAGGTCAGGTAACTTGCAAAGTCCGGCTCTCTCCTTGGCAAGCTTTTGTTTCTTTCTTCGTTCTCGAAGCCTGTTCTCGAAGTTGGGGTCACTCGGACTCTTGCGGTCGAAGTAGATGCAGTACCCGCCGACGAGAGCCCCGCAGACGCCGGCGGCGACGGCGCTGTTCCGGCCACCACCTTCCCACGGCCCAGACGCAGGAGCGAGCGCGGCGGCGGCGGGGCCGGCGAAGAAGCTGTGGGCCGGGAGCCGCCGACCACGCCGCTGCGACCGGGCACTCGCCGTGGGAGACGCGGAAAGCTGCTCTCTGTGTTTTAAGTGATTTTTCTGTAAAGTCCGTTCTTTGTTGTGTGGGCACTGAAGTCTCTGTTCTGGTGCCTTAGCAGTCAGCCAATGATTGATGGGAGGTTGAACTAAGAAGTCTCTCAACCTTTGCTGAGGGGCTTGGTATATTTGTCGGGGCGTCCCTTAGTGCTCCACCGCGCAGTTCACAACCGTCCCTTGGCCTTAGCCTTCACTTTCTGCTGGCACAGAGTCTCAAAGTCAGCCAGAAAAGAGAGCTCAGAGCCTTCTCAAGCCTTTCATGGTCATGCACTAAGCTCTTTGCATGTACATGAGCCTCTAGAATCCCAGGAATATGTGGAAGTTTTTCAGGGTTCCATGTGCACATCTTAATTCTTCAATTTTCCCTTTAATTTGTGTTTGTTTGATCAGCCTCTCATTAGCCCCAAGCGTTAAAATTCTTTCCAACAGCTTCAGTGCTAACTAATTGCCACTGATTTTCTTTCGTAAGTGCTCCAAAGTAACACTGTTTGCACAGAGGCAGCTCTTGAGTCATGAAATAAAATGCCTTGAAAATGGAACCGTTTGGTGAGATGCTAGATAGGCAAATATTGACAGTTGTTTAGGTATGGACATTTCAGGGAATTCTAAACCTACCCTAATCCTATATGTATTGATAGGCTGCTAGTTTATCCAGCTACCAGAGTGGTGAGGCTCTTTGTTTTCATTGCTACTCCAGAACCTGATAGGGGAATGGGATTAAGAGAAAAATGAGATAACTAACTGAAGTCAATTTGCAGAGTTTGGAAAAAGATGATTCTGACAGTTTTGCCATTGTTGCTATTGCTTTTACTCCACCATTCCAAACATTAAGCTCTACTTTTTTAAAGACAGATACCATATGATTCCACTTATGTGTAGAATTTAAACAACAAAATGAATAAACAAACAAAAAGCAGAATCAGACCTATAAATACAGAAAACAAACTGATGGTGGCCAGAAGGGAAGGGCTGGGGGTGGGGCGGGGATGAACAAACCGTGAAGGAGCGTGCGAAATACAGGCTTCCAGTTATGGAATGAATAAGTCATGGGAATAAAAGGTACAGTGTAGGGAATATAATCAATGATATTGTAATAGCAATGTATGGGGACAGATAGTAGCTATACTTGTGGTATGGAAAGCATAATGTATACAGTTGTTGAATTACTATACTATTTTCACCTGAAACTAATGTAATGTGTATCCACTATAGTGAAATTAAAAAAAAAATAAAATAAAAAGCAATTCAAATAGTAGAAATAGAGCAAAAAAGTGTTGTAAATAAGGTTTCTACCCTAAACACCTCGACCCTGGATCCCAAACAGAATATTTTTTTAAAGATTGTGTATTTATTTATTATAGAGGGACAGCAAGAGAGTTAACACAAGCAGGGGGAACAGAGAGAGAGAGAGAAGCAGAGAAGCAAGCTTCCTGCTGAGCAGGGAGCCCAATGCAGAGTTTGATCCCAGGCCCCGGTACATGACCTAAGCCGAAGGCAGATGCTTAATGACTAAGCCACCCAGGTACTCCCAGAATATTAACTAGTGTTAACAGTTACTGTGTGTCTTTCATAAATACATGCCTAGAGAAGCATGTATATAGAGAGACAAAAGATCTGTATTTCCTTTTATACATATAGAAATATACTGTATTCTCTATTATTCACCATTTTTTTAAACTTGGTAATTTACCTTAGATGTTGCTACATAGAGCTATTTCAGTTTGTTGTTGTGGTTGTTGGTATTGTAAAGATGAACAGGGCATTATTTACACATTGTCTAGTAACAGACACTTGGATTGGTCTACTATTTTGTTATTTCAAACAATGATGGGATGAACACCATGGCATTTACATCTCTTTGACCATGTGTGCTATTACTGAAGGATAAGTTCCTAACTATGAAATGTAAGGTGTGTTTGTTTTCAGATATTGATGGATGTTGGAAAATTTCCTTCAATGATGTTTCATCAGTTTATACTTCTGTTTGTGGTAAAGGAGAATGCTGTTTCTCCTCATTGCCACATTGGATTATCAAGTATATTTTGCCAATTTCAAAGATGAAAATTTCTCCTTATTGTTTTACTTTTCTTCTCTTATAATACCTTCTCATATATTTCATATATTCATATGTTTGTGAGTCTTCTTCGCTTCACACACAGCATCTCTTTTCATATCCTTCTCTCATTTCTTTATTGAGTTTTAATTTGTAATGCTCTTTGTGAGTTAGAGTCGTTGGACTTTTGGTCTGTTTTACATATTACAAATATTCTTTTCTCTAGCTGATTATTGGTCACATGGTGTGGTTTACAGTACTTTTTTCTTTGTTAATTTTTTTTAAGTAGTCAGATTTTCCAGTCTTTCTGCTCCATTTATAAAAATTTCATCTCTTATTTCTTCCAGGAACCTATTGTTCCATTTAGTTATTTATTTGGGTGGCTTATTGTTTGTGAGTGCTAACCAGTTGTCTCTGCATCATTCCTCTCTGATTTAAAACACCACTCACTTAGGTACTAAATTCCTTTATGTAGAGAGAATATTTCTGGACTCTCTATTCTTTTCCATTGATTTCTTTGCCAATTTGTCCTTTCTGTAGTGCCAACATTTTTTTTTAATTAAAATTTTATTCATTTGACACACAGAGATCACAAGTAGGCAGAGAGAGAGAGAAGGAAGCAGGCTCCCCGCTCAGCAGAGATCCCGATGTTGGGCCCGATCCCAGGACCCTGGGGTCATGACCTGAGCCAAAGGCAGAGGCCTCAACCCACTGAGCCACCTAGGCGCCCCTGTAGTGCCAACATTTTAATGGGTATTTTTCCATATGACCTTTAGAATCAGCTTGTCTATTTCTATTTCCCTGTTGAGGAAAAATTTACGTTGTTACTTTTGTTAAAATTACATTAAAATGGGTGCCTGGGTGGCTCAGTGGTTTAAAACCTCTGCCTTCGGCTCAGGTCATGATCCCAGGGTCCTGGGATCAAGCTGGGCATCTGGATCTCTGCTCAGCCGGGAGCCTGCTTCCCTTCCTCTCTCTCTGCCTGCTTCTCTGCCTCATTGTGATCTCTGTCAAATAAATAAATAAATAAATAAATAAATAAATAAATAAATAAATCTTTTTTAAAAATGACATTAAAACAGGAATCTCAGATTTTTGCACCTATCCGTCAGAATCTTGCGGAAAGCTTGCTAAAACATAGTTGGTGGGGCCTCACCTTCAGAGTTTCTAATTCACTGAGTCTGAGTTGAGGCTTGGGATTTGTGTATCCTAAAATTCAAAGGGTGATGTTGATGCTGCTGGTCTGGGACAACTCTACTTTTGTGAAGTAAAAATGTATTCATTTTAAGAGAGTTGTTATCCTTCCAATATTCATTCTAACAGCAAGGTATGTTATTCCATTTATGTTCTATTTTCTTAGTAGAGTTTCAGTGTTTTCTTTATATTGATACAACTTATTGTTTTAAATTTATTCCTCTGCAGTTTCTTTTTTGTTGCATTGTAATAAAGGTTAGTTTAGGGGCACCTGGGTGGCTCAGTGGGTTAAAGCCTCTGCCTTTGGCTCAGGTCATGATCCCAGGGTCCTGGGATCAAGCTGGGCATCTGGCTCTCTGCTCAGCGGGGAGCCTGCTTGGCTTCTTCTCTTCTCTGCCTGCCTCTCTGCCTACTTGTGATGTCTGTCAAATAAATAAATAAAATCTTAAAAAAAAAAGAGTACTAGAAACATAAAGTTTAAAAAAATAAAGGTTAGTATATAATTATTATTTAATAATTATTTGGCAATTTGTGAATTATTATTTTAAATATTTATGGTTAGCAAGTCTTCCTTGTTCAACTTATTACAATGAAAGTGGGAATAATATTAGGTTACTTTCTGAGAATTTGGAGGACATATTAGGGAAAGAGAGGAAGGTGAGCTTTTAAAAAAAAAAAAAAAAAAAAGATTTTGGACTCGCGCCGCGGCCGCGGAGACGTGAAGGCCGTCCGCACGCCTCCTCGCGATCCGGGTCGGTGCTTGCCCTCGCTCTCCTCTCCGCGTCCCCATGGAGAAGACGGAGCTGATCCAGAAGGCGAAGCTGGCCGAACAGGCCGAGCGCTACGACCACATGGCCACCTGCATGAAGGCCGTGACCCAGCAGGGCGCCGAGCTGTCCAACGAGGAGCGCAACCTGCTCTCGGTGGCCTACAAGAACGTGGTCGGCGGCCGCAGGTCCGCCTGGAGGGTCATCTCGAGCATCGAGCAGAAAACCGACACCTCGGACAAGAAGTTGCAGCTGATTAAGGACTATCGGGAGAAAGTGGAGTCCGAGCTGAGGTCCATCTGCACCACGGTGCTGGAATTGTTGGATAAGTATTTAATAGCCAATGCAACTAATCCAGAGAGTAAGGTCTTCTATCTGAAAATGAAGGGAGATTACTTCCGGTACCTTGCTGAAGTTGCATGTGGTGATGATCGAAAGCAAACGATAGATAATTCCCAAGGATCTTACAAAGAAGCTTTTGATATAAGCAAGAAAGAGATGCAGCCTACGCACCCAATCCGCCTGGGGCTGGCTCTTAACTTTTCTGTATTTTACTATGAGATCCTTAATAACCCAGAGCTTGCCTGCACACTGGCTAAAACGGCTTTTGATGAGGCCATCGCAGAACTTGACACACTGAATGAAGATTCCTACAAAGACAGCACCCTCATCATGCAGTGGCTTAGAGACAACCTAACATTATGGACATCAGACAGTGCAGGAGAAGAATGTGATGCGGCAGAAGGGGCAGAAAACTAAATGCATACAGGGTGGTCATCCTTCTTCCCCTCAAGAAACCTTTTTACTCATCTCCATTCCTTATTCCATTTGGATTTCCTATAGCAAAGAACCCACTCATGTGTATGGAATCAACTGTTTATAGTCTTTTCACACTGCAGCTTTGGGAAAAACTACATACCTTGATTTTGTGTTTGTCTTGGCCTTCCTGGTGTGCAGTTACTACTGTAGAAAAGTATTAATAGCTTCATTTCATATAAACACAAGTAATTTCCAAACACTTCTATAGAGGACTAAAAATGTATCTGGTATTGAAGTAATCTGAACCAGTTTTGCAAGTGACTGTGTTTTGTATTACTGTGAAGATATGAAAATGTAGTCATTACAATTTACAAAGTGTTCTGCATAACTTCCTAATTTCTACATTCCTTCCTTCCCTCTTCAGGGGTTTCCTTTCCGTAAGCAACTTTTCCATGCTCTTAATGTATTCCTTTTTGGTAGGAATCCAGAAGTATTCGATTGAATGGAAAAGCATTTGGCATTTCTGCGCTGGGGGTCACAAATTAAAATGCCTCCTGTGTCATATATGATGGAGGTCTTGTGTATCAGGAGGTTTCCTTATTCATTCTTCATTTGCTGCTGTTTAAGTTGACAACTTCCCTTCCCAATAAAAATTCACTTACACCTTAAAAAAAAAAAAAAGATTTTATTTATTTATTTGACAGACAGAAATCACCAATAAGCAGAGAGGCAAGCAAAGAGAGAGGGGGAAGTAGGCTCCCCGCTGAGCAGAGAGCCCAATGCGGGGCTCGATCCCAGGACCCTGGGATCATGACCTGATCTGAAGGCAGAGGCTTTAACCCACTGAGCCACCCAGGCGCCCCAAGGAAGGTGAGCTTTGATAAGAAAATGTTACTAAAACTTTTTCCACTCGTGGCTTAAAAAATGTTTCCTTCAGGGACGCCTGGGTGGCTCAGTTGGTTAAGCAGCTGCCTTCAGCTCAGGTCATCATCCCAGAGTCATGGGATCGAGTCCCACATCGGGCTCCTTGCTCCGCAGGGAGCCTGCTTCTCCCTCTGACTCGGCCTGCCACTCTGTCTGCCTGTGCTCGCTCTCGCTCACTCTCTCTCTAACAAATAAATAAATGAAATCTTTAAAAAAAAAAAAAAATGTTTCCTTCATGTGATTCTAGGGCTGGAAAAATTAGTTGGAGTAATTAGTTTTTCTAAAGTATAGAAAAAGCTCTGAAAATCTGCAGGCTTCACTAACATGTATGAGGAATCACTAATATCAAAGATGGGTTACATTCAGATAGCTTGAATTTTGGTTATATATGTAAATTAGAGGCCAAAGGACATTCCTAGGAAGGGTGAAAGTGTAAATTGCAAGGGCAAAGGGTGAAGGGATGAATGAAGACTAACGAACAGATACTTTAACTTTTATAGAAAGTAAGCACCTTTCCGGACCATAGCATATGCCCCTATGTTTTATTGCCTAGACTGAGGATATCTGAAGACTACTTTTAAGATCTGCAAGATAAATTTTAAAAATTCAGCCTAAATATTTCTGCAAATAGTATAATCCAAATTAGTATTTCCCAATCAGCCTAGTATCTTTTTCCCTCTCCTTCTATTGGTAAAAAATAAAAAGAAAAAGAATTGGAGAACACATGTTCTCCATCCTGTTCTCCAATCATAGGAACATACTATGCTATAGGTGAGAATTTTCTTATTTACTGTGGTATGCAGAATACAAGTTCCCCAAAGATGCCTATGTTCTGATCTCCAGAACCTGTGAGTATGTTACATTACATAGCAAAGGGGAATTAAGGTTACAGATAGGGTCAAAGTTGCTAATCAGCTAACCTTAAGAGGGAGAGTATTCTAGATTATACAGGTGGGGCCAGTGTAATTACAGGGGTTCTTTAAGGTTTTATTTATTTACTTAACAGACAGAAATCACAAGTAGGCAGAGAGGCTGATCGAGAGAGAGGGAAGCAGGCTCCCTACTGAGCAGAAAGCCTGATGCGGGCCTCGATCCCAGGACCCTGAGATCATGACCTGAGCTGAAGGCAGAGGCTTTAAACCACTGAGCCACCCAGGCGCCCAATTACAGGGGTTCTTAAAAGAGCAAGAGGAGTGCAGGAAAGAAGGTGAAATATATTTCATGTGATAAAGACTCATTCTGCTCTTGTGGCTTTAAAAATGGAGGAAAGGAACCATAAGCCAAGGAAGATGTGCCATCTCAAGAATCTGGAAAAGGAAGGTTCCCCCAAAGAACCCATAGAAAGGAATGCAGCTGTCCCCAGCCTTAACTCAGTGAGACCTATACAAGGTTACTTGACCCTATACAACAACAAGGTAATAAAAAGCATTGTTTTAAAGCATGAATTTATGGTAATTTGGTAACAAATTGGAAATTAATGCAATTATTAAACTATTATGACAGAGTACTCACAAATACTGATGCTACATCTTTTTTTCTTAAATTGTTAGCATTTGTCCAAATATCTAAAAGGTTAACTTTTTTTCCCCCAATTAACAGCAAATTTTTGGAAGTTGGATATCTCAGAGTTCATTTAGGGCAATACTTATCCGGAAATCTGGTCTATCTGCAAAGTGACTAAGGACCTCATTGGCATATCACCCTGGAAAACAGCTGAGTCAGAATTAAGATTAAGAGCATTGGAGTTGGAGGCTCAGAGACCTAAAACCTCTGCTAGGACTGAATATGTGACATTGGATAAGTTATTTACTCTCTCCTCTTTTTCCTTATACTCGAACTTAAATCATAAGGTTATGGTGAGGATTACCTGAGAGGATATATGTATAGCACTTAGCATGGTTCTAGCCCATAGGCAAAAAAAAAAACACCATAAAATGAAGACACAGATTCTCAAAAAAAAAAAAAAAAAATTCATAGTGCCTTTCATCATAAAAGCAAAAAAATCTAAACGACTCAACTGTTTCCAAAGGCATAAATACAGCAATTGACATTCATAATGGCATTCCTAAATGATCAAGTATAAGGTTTTTTAACAATTCTTTTAAAGATCTTTAAAATATGTGACTTTTGGTCTTTAAAGTGGCAAGATTTTTGTACCTCAAAAATTTATGCATGTGGAATTTACATCAAGAGTGTCATATGAACAAAACATTTTATAAGGTATATTTTTACTGGGACTCAAACCTTAGCTCCTCCACTTTTTGTTCATCTGTAACATATGAAACACTTCATCTTACTTAGCCTAAGTTTTCTTCTATAAAATTTGGATAATAGGAGAGGTACTTGGTAATGTGGTTGGGAAGATTAGCGATAGTACATTTGAATCACCCCCTTGAATATACCTATAAGTGATTGTTCAATAAGTGGTGGTTATTCGTCATTGTTACTTTGTGATCCTCTAAAACTGCATTGACTAAAGTCAGTAGTAACGTAATTATGAAATACTCTGGGTATTTCTCTTCCTTTATTATAGTTTGTCTTACACTGGATACTACTGAACCTCTTAAAATTCTCTCCTTTCTCCTTTTCTGTTGGTGTTCTTAGCCTTTTTTTAACCCCTAGTTTGGTTATTTATTTATTTATTTATTTATCTATTTATTTATTTATTTATTTGACAGACAGAGATCACAACTAGGCAGAGAGGCAGGCAGGGAGAGAGGAAGGAAATCAGGCTCTCCGCTGAGCAGAGAGCCCAATGCGGGGCTCGATCCCAGGACCCTGGGATCATGACCTGATCTGAAGGCAGAGGCTTTAACCCACTGAGCCACCCAGGCGCCCCTTTTGCTTATTCTTCTTCCTTTGCCCAAACCTTAAATATTGGTGTTTCCCAATTTCTATACCTTTTTAAATTTTTCTTTTCCCCATGCACATTGTTTATGAGTATGATAATGCTTCTTATACTAGCTGAAACCTTTTCCCTGAGCACCAGTTGTATTGCTCAGAGCCCTCTTTCTTTTTTAAAGTGAGAGACAGGAATGCATTTTCTTTACGAGTTTGCTTCATTTATAGCCTTAAGTATTTATATGGTATGTGGGTATGCATTTGTATTGTGACTTTAACCCAAAAACATTAATTAGGTGGGTCTTTTCCAAATCTTTAATCTCTACTAATCTACTAATGGTTGAAAAATGGTACATGTAACTGTGATGGACATGTCTTTAGAATTAGTTAAACACATTTGCAAGTTTCTGAACCATTTACTTATTTTTCTGGGCACTACTTTATATCCTTTGTTCCTTTGCTTCTTTCTTTCCTCCATCCTTCCTTCCTCCTCCCTTCTTCTGTCCGCCCCTCCCTTCCTCCCTTTCTTTCTTTTTTTAAATTTCAAGTTAGGTAACATAGAATGTGGCTCTGCTTTCAAGAACAGAATCCAGTTATTCATCAGCTGCATACAACACCGAGTTCACATTCAAACCAGTGTCCTCCATAATGTCCATCACCCATCTAGCCCATTTTCCCACCCACCTCCCCTTCAGCAACTGTCAGCTTCTTGTCTACATTAAAGAGTCTCTTGTGGTTTGTCTCCTTCTGTTTTTTATTTTATTTTATTTTTCCTTCCCTTCCTCTTTGTTTATCAGTTTTTCTTAAATTGCACATATGAGTGAAATCACATAGTATTGGTCCTTCTCTGACTGACTTATTTCACATAATGCCCTCTAGTCCCATCCATATCATTGCAAGTGGCAAGATTTCATTCATTCCGATGATACCAAGTAGTATTCGATTGTACATATACCACATCTTCTTTATCCATTCATCTGTTAATGGACATCTGGGCTCTTTCCATAATTTGGCCATTATTGATAGTACTGCTATAAACTTGGGTTGCATGTGCCCCTTCTAATCAGAATTTTTGTATCCTTTGGATAAATAACTAATAATACAATTGCTGGGTCTTAGGGTAGCTCTCATTTTAACTTTCTGAGGAAAATCCATACTGTTTTCCAGAGTGGATGCACCAATTTGCCTTTTAACTAACAGTACAAGAAGGTTCCCCTTTCTCTGCACCCTCACAAACACCTGTTGTTTCTGAGTTGGTAATTTTAACCATTCTGACAGGTGTGAAGTAGTATCTCATTTTGGTTTTGATTTGTATTTCCCTGATGATGCGAGATGTTGAGCCTCTTTTCATGTGTCTGTTAGCCATCTGAATGTCTTTTTTGGACAAGGTTCTATTCAAGTCTTCTGCCCATTTCTTAACTGGATTATTTGTTTTTTGGGGTGTTGAGTTTGGTAAGTTCTTTATAGATTTTGGATACTAGCCCATTATCTGATATGTCATTTGCAAAACCCTTCTCCCATTCCATCGGTTGCCTTTTGGTTTTGTTGATTGTTTCCTTCAGTGTGCAAAAGCTTTTGTCTTGATGAGGTCCTGATAGTTCATCTTTGTTTTTGTTTCCCTTGCCTCCGGTGATATGTCTACTAAGAAATTTCTATGGCTGAGGTCAAAGAGGTTGCCACCTGTGTTCTTCTCTAGAATATTGATGGTTTCCTGTGTCACAGTTAGGTCTTTCATCCATTTTTAACTTATTTTTGTGTGTGGTGTAAGAAAGTAGTCTGGTGCCATTCTTCTGCATGTCACTGTCCAGTTTTTTCCAACACCATTTTTTGAAGATAGTGTCTTTTCTCCATTGGATATTATTTCCTGCTTTGTTGAAGATTAGTTGACCTTACACTTGTGGGTCCATTTCTGGTTTCTCTTTTCTGTTCCTTTGATCTATATGTCTGTTCTGTGCCAATACCATACTGTCTTAATGACTGCAGATTCGTAATAGAGCTTAAAGTCCGGAATTGTGATGCCTCCAGCGTTTCTTTTTTTTTTCTACATCACTTTAGTTATTTAGAGTTTTGTCTGGTTCCATACAAATTTTATAGTTGTTCGTTCTAGCTCTGTGAAAAATGCTGGTGTTATTTTTGATAGGGATTGCATTGAATATGTAGATTGCTTTGGGTGGAATAGACCATTTAACAATAGTTTTTTTTCTTCCAATCCATGACATGGAATGTTGTTCCATTCCTTTGTGCCTTCTTCAGTTTCTTTTATATGTGTTCACTAGCTTTCACAGTACAGAACTTTTATTTCTCTGGTTAGGTTTATTTCTAGGTATCTTATGGTCTTTGATGTAATTGTAAATGGGATTGATTCCTTGATCTCATTTTCTGCTGTTTTATTATAATTGGTGTATAGAAATGCAGCAGATTTCTGAATGTCCATTTTGTATCCTGTGACTTTGCTGAATTCATATATCAGTTCTAGCAATTTGTTGGTGGAATCTTTCAGGTTTTCTACATAAAGTATCATGTTGTCTGAGAAGAGTGAAAGTTTGACTTCTTCTGTGCTAATTTGGATGTTTTTTATTTTTTTTTTTTGTTGTTGTTGTCTGATTGCTGAGGCTAGGATTTTCAGGACTGTGTTGAACAATAACAGTAAGAGTGGACATCCCTATCATGTTCCTGACCTTAGGGGGAAAGCTCTCAGTTTTCCCCATTGAAGATCATATTAGCTCTTAGTCTTTTGTATACAGCCTTTATGATGTTGAGGTATGTTCTCCTATCCCTACATTCTTGAGGGTTTTTTTCGAGGAGGATGCTGTATTTTTTTCAAATGCTTTTCTGCATCTGTTGAGAGGATCATATGATTCTTATCCTTTTATTAATGTGGTGTATCGTGTTGATTGACCTGCGGAAACTGAACCAACCCTGTAGCCCAGGAATAAATTGCACTTGATCTTGGTGAATAATCCTTTTAGTTTACTGTTGAAATTGATTGGGTAGAATCTTGTTGAGAATTTTTGCACATGATCATTGGCCATATTGGTCTGTAATTCTTTTTAATGAGGTGTTTGTCTGGTTTTCAATCAAGGTGATGCTGGCCTCATAGAATGAGTTTGGAAGTTTTCCTTCTATTTCTACTTTTTTAAACAGCTTCAGAGGAATAGGTATTAATTCTTCTTTAAATGTTTGGTAGAATTCCACTGGGAAGTCACCCAGCCCTGGACCTTGTGTTTTGCGTTATTTTTGATGATTGATTTAATTTCTTTGCTGGTTATGGGTCTGTTCAGTTTTTCTATTCCTTCCTATTTCCGTTTTGGTAGTTTATATATTTCCAGGAACTTACCCTTTTCTCCCAGATTTTTGGCATATAATTGCTTATAAGATTCTCCTGTAATTATTTGAATTTCTTCATTGCTGGTTGTGGGCTCTCCTGTTTCATTTGTGATTTTATTTATTAGTGTCCTTTCTCTTTTCTTTTTGGTAAGTCTGGCCTAGGGATTTAACAATTGTGTTAATTCTTTCAGAAAACCAGCTCCTACTTTCATTGATGTGTCCTACTTTTTTTTTTTTTTTACTTGTATATCATTTATTTCTGCTCTAATCATAGTTATTTCCCTTCTTCTGCTGATTCTGGGCTTTATTTGCTGTTATTTTTCCTGCTTTTTTTAGGTGTAAGTTAAGGTTGTGTATTTGAGACTTTTCTTCTTGAGAAAGGCTTATATTGCTATAAAATTCCTTATAACTGCATGTGCTGCATCCCAAAAGTTTTGGACTGTTGTGTTTTCATTTTCTTTTGCTTCCAATTTTTTTTTAATTTCTTTAATTTCCTGCTTAACCCATTCATTCTTTAGTAGGATGTTCTTTTACCTCCATGTATTTGTGGTCCTTCTAAATTTTTTCTTGTGGTTGACTTCAAGTTTCCTAGCACTGTGGTCTGAAAATATGTATGGTATGATCTCAGTCTTCTTGTGCTTGGTGAGGCCTGAATTGTGATCCAGTATGTGATCTCTTCTGGAGAATGTTCCATGTGCACTCAAAAAGAATATGTACTCTGCTGCTTTAGGATGAAATGCTCTGAATATGTCCCTTACGTCCATCTGTTCCTGTGTGTCATTCAGTCTTTATTTCCTTGTTGATCTTTTTAAGATGATCTGTCCATTGGTGTGAGTGAGGTGTCAAAGGCCCCTCCTACTATCATATTATCACTGAGTTCCTTTAAGATTGTTACTAATTGATTTATATATTTGGCTGCTCCCAAGTTGGAGGTATAAATATTTGTAACTGTTAGAGCTTGTTGGATAGACCCCTTTATTATAATACAGTACTCTTCTTCATCTCTTACTACAATCTTTGGTTTAAAATATAGTTTTTCTGATGTAAGTATGGCTATTCCAGCTTTCTTTTGATGTCCACTAGCATGATTCATTAGCACGGTGTCCATTAGCCTGGTCCTCCACCCCCTCACCTTCAGTCTGGAGGTGTCATTTGGTCTAAAATGAGTCTCTTGTAAGCAGCATCTTGCTGGTTTTTTTTTTTTTCTTTTTTAATCCATTCTGAAGCTGTGTGTATTTGGATTAGAGCATTGAGCCTATTTACATTCAGAGTAATTATTGATAGATATGAATTTAGTGCCATTGTATTACTTGTAAAA
This sequence comes from Mustela nivalis, assembly GCF_964662115.1. Taxonomy (NCBI): domain Eukaryota; kingdom Metazoa; phylum Chordata; class Mammalia; order Carnivora; family Mustelidae; genus Mustela; species Mustela nivalis. The sequence goes on along the minus strand of NW_028135730.1, from coordinate 239,248 downwards.
TCGCTGTTCCTGTAGATTGTCTGTGTTCCTTTTAAAAATGGTTTAAAAAGTTCCTGTGACTTTTGGTATCTATTTCCTGCTCTAAGAATCCCTTTTAGTATTACTTGCAGAGCTGGTTTAGTGTTCATGAACTCCTTTAGTTTTTGCTTATCTTGGAAACTCTTTATCTTTCCCTCCATTCTTAATGACAGCTTTGCTACTTGGCTGTGTTATTTTTCCCAGTCAGCGTGTTGAATATATCATGCTGCTTATTTCTGGCCTGCTACGTTTTTGTGGACAGGTCTGCAGCTAACCTTATGTGTCCACCTTTGTAGGTTAAGGACCTTTTGCCCCTTGCTACTTTCAGAATTCTCACTTTATCTTTTTTGTTTTGTGAGTTTCACTCTAATATATCTTGGTGTTGAACTGTTCTTTTTGGGTTTTGAGGGGAGTTCTCTGTGACTCTTGGACATAAATGCCTGTTTCCTTCCCCCAATTAGGGAAGTTGTCAGCTATAATTTGTTCAAATAAACTTTCTGCCCCATTTTCACACTTTTATTCTTCTGAGACTCCTGTGATACAGATAATATTGCACATTGTTGAATCACTAAATTCTCTAAGTTTGTATTCATGATGTTTTCTTTCCCTCTTCTTTTCAGCTTTGTTATTTTCCATAATTTTCACTCTGTATCACCTATTTGGTTCTCTGCCTCTTCCATCCTCATTGAGATTACATCCAATTGGTTCTGCATCTCAGCTATAGCATTTTTATTTCAGCATGACTAGTTTTATCTCTGCAGTGAGGATTTCTCTGGTGTCTTCTATGCTGCTTTGAAGCCCAGGTAGTATTCTTATTATTGTCATTCTAAATTCTTGTTCAGATATATTGCTTATATCTGTTTTGAGAAATCCCTGGCTGTGATTTCTTCTGCTATTTCTTTTAGGGAGAATCCCTCTGTCTTGTCATTATGTCTAGGTTTCTGTCTTTTGCATGTCATGAAAGAATGTTATGTTTCCTGCTCCTGAGAGGAATACTATATTAAGAGGGGTCACACACTGTCCAGGGTCTTGCACTTCAGGAAGTGTTTCTGTTGTATGCTGTGTGCACTCTGATGTTGTGTTTTGGCTGCCCTTTTCCACAGGTCAGTTTGCTCAGACTTCCACCTTGCTTGCAGTGGGAGGTGGTTGAACCTTTCACTAGGTGTGCTTTGATTTGTTTGTTGAGATAAGCCTAATTAAAAAAAAAAAACTAAAAAAAAAAGGGGCTGATCTAAGAAAAGAGAAAAGGAAAAGGAAGAAAAAACAGACAGACAAACAACTATAACCCTGATTCCAAATAATGAGAAAGAAGAAAGGAAAAGGGGGGAAACCAAACAAACAAAAAAGGGCTGCTCCTACAAAGGCAAAAAAGAAACAAACCAACAAATGAACAAAAAACTATAAGCCTAATGCCAAAGGAAGAAGAAAATAAAGAATAAAGAAATAAAAGAATTCTTAAGAAAAGAAAACCTGGTCCTATTTCCACCAGAACTGAAGCTGATGCTTTAGAGCACTCTGTGATTAGTAGACCTGGTACATGTGGGGCAGCGTATGTTGTTCTGATGGAGAGGCCCCCTGTGCTGGTTCACAGTCAGACCTGCCTTAGGAAACATGCCCCTGCTGGGTGCACAAGGGCAGGGTTTGGTGTAAGGGACTCCAGCCTCCCCTGGAGGTTCTGTTTCTCTCTTAAGTCCAACCATGGTGGTGGGGGGAAGGGAATGTGTGGAAGATCCTATCACCCCACCCTCTCAACCTGGGGGAAAACTCACAGCTGCTACTGTTTAGGAGGTCCTGATAAAAAAGTGAACAACTTCTTCTCCTGTGTTCCAGGCTTTCATCATATCACTGCACCTCAACTTCCCTGTGCCTGGCCATCTGCAAACCCTATGCCACAGTTATGTTTTTTATCTTTGTCCCATGGCTGGTATTGAAAACTCCAAATCTTTAAGGACCCAGCAAGGTGTGGACCTGCTTCTCTCCCTAGGAGGAGAGGCTTGCAGCTTGCCCAGCACCATTCTGTCCCATAAAAGCAGTCACACGGAGTGGAGTCTGTTGGGCCCCACAGTGGACAGCTGTGACCAGCATATCTGCCCTCTACACATGCTTCTGTCCCCTGCTGCTAAACAGCCACTCAGTGGCTCCTAGGGGGCCTTTTGTCCTCAGAAAAGCAAAATCCCTCTTCCACATGTACTCCAGGAGGGGGAGCGAATTCTCTCAGTGCCATTCAGGGGATCCCCTCCCCCCAGCATATTGCAGGAACCCTATATGCTGTTCTTTCTCCTGCCCTCTCCCTCTCTCCCTGGCTTCACTCTAAAAAAATGGCTCCCTCCCTTTCCCAGCACCACAGCTTTTCTCTCCCCTAGTTCATAGCTCCAAACCTCACATCGGCCACTTTCTCTCCCTCCAGTTATGCAGATTATTTTCTTAATCCTCAAATCTATTTCCTAGTTGTTCAAAATGATTTGATGTTGAGCTCCTCTGTTTGAGGGATAAAGCAAACCCAGGGTCCCCCTGCTACTCTTCCAATTTTATCTTTCTTCTCAGTGACCTCTTCTAATTGAGCATATTTAAAAGTGCACATAATCATTTTCTGCATACTTTTTCCCCACTCTGTACCGATGTTGATGCTACTGTTAATTCACTTGTTCAATCATTAATTAAACATATATTGAATGCCTACTATGTCCTAGGCCCTGAGGGTACAGTAGTGAAGTAAACAAATTAACAAATATTTACCCCTCAGGGAACACATCTGTAGTGGAAAAGACAAAGCAAATAAATATGTTGTGTGTCTGATATAAATTCTGTGGGGAAAAATAGAGGAGGGAAGAGGACCAAGGAGAGCCAAGATGCAGATAGGGTTATAATTCTAAGTGGGATGCTCAGGGAAGCCATCACTATACAGTTACCATTTGAGCAAAGATCTGAGGAGGTGAGGGAGCAAGCCATGGGGACATTTGGGGAATATTTTTCCAGGATGAAGGAACAGCAGTTGTCCATTTTGAAGCAAGAGTATGTCTCGCATTTTGGGAAAACTGAGGTAGGAGCAATAGGAGAGAGGTCAGAGAGAGAGAGTTTATAGGCAAGCATGTCCTAACTATTTTCTTAAAAATTGGTAACTATCCTTCACTACTTAATCTTTTTCCTTTTTTTCTTTCCTCTTTAACTCTGGTAAGTCACCAAGTTTTAGTGATCCTAACCCTCTTCAGTTCAGACCTTTATCATTGGTCACCCAATTGATCTACTGCTAGCTGCACACTTGATATTCAGCACCCATTCAAGAGCTATTTTTCAAACACTGTCTGTATTGCAGGGCTGCACTAGGTATTGTAGATACACAGGCCATCAAGCTTGCCCTTAGAAAATTCACAGTATCTGGAGAGAAAATCAACAGGGAGTTGGTCACGTTACAGTGAATTAAGTGCTTTGAGAAGGGAAGTACAAGCAGACTAAATACCACATGGTAGATGGGTAGCTCCAATTTTTGAGGGTTAGTGCAAGCTTTCCAACAGAAATTATCTTCCTGTTAAGCTTTAAAAGATAAGTTGAAGAGTTAGACCCTCAAAATGAAAAGAAAGAATTTCCAAGCAAAGGGACCACTTGTACAAATGCCCAGAAAAGAGAACCTAATGTGGTTTAGTGTTACCAGATAGAGGACAGAAGAGGATGACTCAAAATCAAGCTGGAGAAATACAAAGGAGCCAGATCATGTATGACCTCTAGAGGCCCTTTTAGGGTGTTTGGTTAATCCATCTGTTACCAACATCATCAGTTTCAAACTTGAATATAATACATAGTTTATCTCCGAGAACTGAAACCCACCAATGATTCCTTACTGGCTTTATGCTGAATTCAAACTGTAACAGGCACACGTGAGGTTCTCTAATCTGCCTTTGCCTCTTCAGCCTCAGGTCCCACAGGCCCCACTCTTACTTTATACACCAGCAGGGCGGGACAGCTTATAATTACATGCCAGGAGGGAGAAGTCTCCAGGACCTACCAAATGCTTGGAATGCTCTTTGGCCCTTCCCATTCTCGTGAATTCATATTTATCTTTCAAAAATAATCTCAGAGGTCATCCCATTTTTTTAAAAATATTTATTTATTTGAGTTAGAGTGAGCCTGAGCAGAAGGGGCAGAAGAAGAGGGAAAGAAAAACTCAAGCAGACTCTTCACTTAGTGCAGAGTCTGACACAGGACTCCATCCGTCAACCCCAAGACCATGAGCTGACGTGCAAACAGGAGGTCGGTATTCAACTGACTGTGCCATCCAGGTGCCCCTCAGAAGTCATCTTCTATAAGAATCTTCCCCAAAAAATTCAAAGGAAGTTAATCTTTACTCTTCCATGCTACCACCCCACTTCTGTGTGATCTTTTCATTGCAATCGCCTTCATCTGTAACAGGTTGTTTACATATTAAACTTCTCCACTGGTTTGAGCTCTTTGAGGGTCTCTGGGTTTGGTTTTGTCTGTGTATCCTTAGCCTGACAGTTAGCCACACTTAATAAGGCTCGGTTAATTTACACTAAAGAACAATGAGAATTATCTATAGGAAAGAATGAACACTAATTTATAGCTCATTTAAGTCACACAATTGTGATAGAGCTCAGCACATCTTAGCAAAAAAATCACAGACTTTTTTAAATTCTTAAATTCAGTTTAGTTAGCATATACTGTATTACTATTTTTAGGAGTAGAATGTAGTGATTCATCAGTTGCATATAGCACCCAGTGCTCATTATATCAGGTTATGTCCTTAATTCCAATCACCCAATTACCCCTTCCCCCAACCAACCTCCCATCCAGCAACCTTCAGTTTCTTTTCTAGAGTTCAGCCTTTCTTATGGTTTGCCTCCTTCTCCATTTTCATTTTGTTTTATTTTTCCTTCCCTTCCCTTATGTTAATCTGTTTTGTTTCTTAGATTGCACATATGAGTGAAATCATACAGTATTTGTCTTTCTCTGACTTACTTCACTTAGGATAATACTCTGTAGTTCCATCCATTGCAAAAGGCAAGATTTCATTCTTTTTGATGGCTGAGTGATATTCCATATAACACATGCACACACACACATAACAAATCTTTATCCATTCATCTGTTGATGGACATCTGGGCTCTTTCCATATTTTGGCTATTGTAGGTATGGCTGCTACAAACACTGGGGTGCAGGTGCTCCTTCAAACCACCATGTTTGTATCCTTTGGTTAAATACCTAGTAGTGCAATTTCTGGGTCATAGGGTAACTCTCTTTTTAAATTTTTGAGGAACCTCTATACTGTTTTCCGGAGTAGCTCTACCAGTTTGCATTCCCACCAACACTGGAAGAAGGTTCCCTTTTCTCTGCATCCTCACCAATATTTGTTGTTTCCTAAGTTGTTTATTTTAGTTATTCTGACTGGTGTGAGGTGGTATCTGGTGGTGGTCTTGATTTGTATTTCCCCGTTGGTGAGAAATGAGCATTTTTCATGTGTCTGCTGGCCATTTGTATGTCTTCATTGGAGAAACATTCATGTCTTCTGCCCATTTCTTGACTGGAATTTTTGTTTGTTGGGTTTGAGTTTGGTAGGTTCTTTATAGATTTTGGATACTAGCCCTTTATTTGATATGTCATTTGCAAATACCTTCTTTCATTCCATAGATTGCCTTTTAGTTTTGTTGACTATATCCTTTGCCATGCAAAAGCTTTTTATCTTGATGAAGTCCCAGTAGTTCATTTTTGCTTTTGTTTCTCTTGCCTTTGGAGATGTGTCAATCATCCAGAGTTTTGTCTTCTCTTAGTCTCTCAGTTCTCTCATCTGCTAAATGAGGATGATAATACCTATACCCTAAAATATCAGTGGTGATGAGATTTGGAACATACATGACATAAACTAGAAACTTAGTTAGATGTTCATGACCGGTGAGATTTTTATGAGTTGGACAAAATGTTATTTTATCCCTTTCAGACCTATAATCACTGTGATCACATTATTATAGATTGTCCCATTCAACAGTAATAGGAGTCTAGGTATTATGGATTCTGAGCATCTGACTTATGAAGACATAACTAAAGCTGTCTTTGTACTGTGCTCATGCTGTGTTCCTCTGGAGAGGAGGGCTTATTCCTTGAGCCTCCATGTTGCCTTTATGCCAGTGGCCATTATCCATGACAAATGGAAGACAGTTTCCCAGCCTCCAAACAAGGAACCTAGAAAATATTTTCTTATAAAAACTGTGCTATGAATTCTATTAATTCGTTATTAAGGTTCCCCCCCAAAGCTATTTTATTTTTAACATAAATAGTTGTGCATTTTTAAACATACAAATGTATTCACCATATTTTTATTGAAAATTGGTCTTTTTATCAAGGGGATCCAGACTAGTTTATCATCCTCCACATGTTGGTCTTTATTCTGAGCTAGCATTTCAAAGACTGAAACTTCCGTCGGTCTGTTCCATGTCCACAGCAAAAGATTCTGTACCCAGAGGACTTGTAATGAAGTAGTATTACATTGTTGCTTAAAAACTTTGTATGGATTGATGAAGAACTTTTCTCATATTATTTATATGTAGTTTGGGGGAAAGATGAAAAACAATAAAAATGGTAGAAGGGTAAAGGACTTTCAATTAGAGTGCTGGGTAATTTTCAAAAAGATTCATGTTCACTTCCCCTTTTTCATAATTTGCTTGATTTTAGAAGGTATGACTTTTAGAAAATAGGTCTATCTTTGAGATTGATGGTTGCTGTAAATTTTTAAAATTGTAGTAATTCAGATGTATTTCATGTTAATGAAATTGGTAAGAATAGTCTAAGGCAGCATTCTTAATATATACCTATATAGACACATCTTTTCTTAACTGTTCTTAGTAAAAAAATGAATTAAAAGTAGAGAGGTACAGATTTGAAATATGTTCATGTTGGGATGTGGTGCAATGCTTATAATATCTCCTACAAATATTATTTATGTGAAAATGTGTTGTGGAGCTCAAATGAAAAGCTCTGCAAATTGGAAAAGTTAATATTTCAAAACTATTTGTGTTAAGGACATCTGAGAGGAAATGATGAGACCTGGATCCTAGCCTTTTTATCACTGACTATGACCTCTGGCAAGTCAACCTTTTAGCTCTGTTTTCTCTTCTTAAAAATGAAGGCAAGGTCTAGGAGAGTACTAAGTTTCCTTCCAGCTGTAAATTTCTGTTATTGTTACTAAATCCTGATATAAGAAATTAGTCATGCTATACATAAAATTGTTTTACTCAAGAATTATTAACAGCATGAAATTTAATATTATAAATTGGTCTTTTAAAAAATAAAAATTTGAGGTTTTTTTTCCTAAATATTTGTTGTTTTATACACTATATTTCTTTACCAGACTTACTCTTTCTGAGAAAGAAAAGAAAATATTCTTCTCCTTTTTTTTTTCTTTTGGAAAATATTCTTCTTAGATAAATCTCTTACTGTTCATATTTCCTGTTGCCTCTCCCTCTGCCTACCTCCCACCCACCGCAAGTGCCTTTCCCACGCATACACACTGAAAGTAATCCTGACAACCACACAACCCACAGAGTAATAGCAGAGGTACCCTGACAAATTCCAGGCACTACTCTCTGCAGTAGAAATAGACCAACTTGGCAACTGTGTTGTGAAAATATAATTCAGAGGAAGTAAATACATGCACAATTGTCTCAAATAGTATGATTTATAGCTTTGCACAGTTTAGGGTAGAAATGGCATTTCTTCACTTACACACACACACATTTTAAACCTTTTTTCTCTACTCTCTTTAAAAAATAATGAACAAATTAGTTTCACATCTACAAATATTAGTTTTGGGTACAGATACATAGTTTACATACACTTAGCTTTTTCACCATGTTTAGCTTTCAGAAGATTATCACTCTTGAATAAACCCACTTTAGTGGGCAGTAAGTGACCAAAAGTGCCCTTAGGCACTTAGCCCATAGGGCTCAAGTCTTAGCCTTCTAGTCTGTTGTAGCAGTCCAGAGACTGCAAGGGCTAATCCAGTTTACAGAGTCAAGATCCAGAAATAATAATCCATCAGACTTGAATTTCATTAACCAAAGGAGTTTTGGAATTATGGTGAAGCCAGGACCTGGACCTGAGCTCTCCAAGTTGCCACCTATCACCTGACCTTGAGAAACATAATTGCTATGGCACACTCCAAAGGAAAGACTTTGAGAGTCAAGTCAGACAAATACTGAGAGGAACTAGAAAAGCTTTAAAGATGAGAAAGAATTAAATCAGAAAAATTCTACTTAGGTTGGAGAAGCATTTCTTGGAGAAAGTGCTTGTGGATTCTCCAAATGACTTTAATCCATAGTTCATTTATTTTATAGCATGTACCTTCAAGTTGCAATAGGAATGTACCCATTTACTAGTAAATAGTTTGGTTATTTGAGATGATGTTTCACATCTCTTGTTCTGGTCGGTGTTTGTCCTTGCTGTGGTTTGGTACATTATAGGGATCATGAGGATACTTTCATTTTTTCCTTTAATTTCTGGTTTATTAATTCTCTCATCAAAAATCTGCACAATCACCACAGATGAAGTCACTGCCAAGTGTTTCTCCTTCTGTTGTTGAATCTCCAGTTCACTTTTTGCCAGCACCATATTGGCTTTTTAGTCCCCCTGACTTTCTTCATTCTGCTCTTGCATTACTTTCACTGTTTTCGTGAGGTCTTTTTCTTCTCATACATCCTCTGTCTTGCAACTCAATTTTTGGGTTCATTTTTCTTTGCATTATCCAAGTAATCCTAAGTCATACCAAAGTCAGTTGTCTTGGCACCACTGAAATGGGTTTTGAATCCAAATACAAAGATGCCATCTCTTGTGGTCTCATACATTTTGGCTAGTTTTTCCCAAACTTTTGTCTCCTGTTCTGCTGCCTTTCTGGAGTGAAGAACATCAATGACCATTTGTTTCCACTGAGATAGTCTGATGGTGTGAACTTCCTGGTCCAGATAGTTATTGTGTCATTCATGATAGTTAACCAATCTTCAAGAGCCAAGGAGGAAACCAAGATTATTTCTTCAAAGAGTTAAATCATGGGCTGATATTATTCCTTGAGCTTGTTTCCTAGTGTCTCAGTACCCAGCCTCCTGTTTTGTTAGCATTTTGAGTAGAGAAGTTATACACTATACACTATAAGAAAGTGTACACCCAGAGAGGTAAGCAGAATAGTGAAATTGTGGCAAAAGGGCCATTTATATTTCTTACAGGATATAAAATCCAGACGTTAAAATCTAGGGCCTAATGAATGGGGAGTCTAATGAGGTACTCTTCCTACATAAAGCCAGGGACATATAAAAATACAACCAACCCAAACCATAGAATACATCAGAAAATTTGCTTTGACATTGAGAAATTGCCTGTCTTGGATATATCAGAACCACAAAAAAGTTAATAGATGGATTTGCAACCTATATTCTTACTACCCAAATAACTTCTCCCAAATGTCAAGCTGTGCATATAATAGAAAGTGTTTGCAATTAGTAGTGCCTAAGAATTTTATTACAGCAAATACAAATTCTTTTTGATTGGACTGTCTCTCTACAATAGGTTTCAAATAATTCTCACAATTAGTTTTCAAAGGAAAATAATTCATCACAACAACAACAACAAAACTAGTACACAAGGAAACAATTCTCAAGAGATTATTGGCAGTTACAACCTGATGGCAATAAAAGATTTTATAATTATCAGGCTTTGTTTATAAAGCAACTGTTTTATTTCAAGAAATTAAAGACCCTTAAAACATCTGCAGTCTATGGGAAAATGATTTTTGAATGATATAGAAAATATGAAGAAGAGCCAAATATAAGTTCTACAACTGAAATACAAAAATTGGAGTGGAAAGCTCATTGGGTGAGTTTAACAGATGAGACAAACTAGAAAAAGAATTAGAAAACTGGAAGTTACTAAAAGAAGATTATCCACAAAGAAAAGGAATACAGAGAGACAAAAAGATTATATGAAAAGAGGTTAAGAAAAATGAAGGATAGAATTAAAAGATCTAAAGCAAACTTGATCATAGTTTCACAAGAATAGGAGAGAAGGAGAGCAACTGGGGCAAAGATAATATTTGAAGAGACAATGCCTCATTTTTTTTTTCAGAATGCATGATAGACACCAATCCATGGAATAAAGCAACCAACGAATTCCAAGTATATTAAAAAGAAATCCAACTCTAGACACAGGCTAGTGAACTACAGGTTCACTATGGTGAATTCATTACAGCAACACCAAAGACAAAAATGGGGATTTTAAAACCATTCAGAATAGAAGTACAAATTACCTCCAGCAGATCAACAATTAAACTTCCAGTAGACTTCTTATCAGCGATAGAAGCCATGGAACATTGCAATGGTATCTTCCATATACAGAAAGAAACAACTGACAATCTCAAGTACTTTTCCCAGGGGCACCTGGCTGGCTCAGTCAGGGCGGCATAGGACACCTAATCTCAGGGTTGTAAGTTTGAGCCCCATGCTGGGTGCAGAGATTACTTGGGGAAAAAAAAATCTTTCAAAAAATGAATATAAATAATAAATAAATAAAATACTTCTCCCAGGAAAATATATCTTCCAGAAAATAAGAGTAGGGAGGAAAATTCATTTTTCCAACAAAGAAACAAACAAAAAGATGGAGTTTGCCATGATCCATACTAAAGCAAATTCTAAATTTATACTTCAGAATAAGTAAAATGATCAGAGATGGAAGATCTAAGCTACAAAAGAAATGAAGATTTTTTTAATGTAAAGAAATGAATAAATGTAAATAAACACTGACAGCATAAAACAATAATACTCAAGTTTTATAAAATTGAAAAGCAATTTAAATATATGAGTGAGGACTTAAATAAAGTATCTTAGGATCCTTGCATCATCTTGGTAGAAATTAGGAATGCTAGTTAACTTTCGTCTTAAAAAGTTGTGTGTAGGGACGCCTGGGGGGCTCAGTCAGTTAGAGCATCTGATTTTTTATTTTAGCTCAGGTTATGATCCTGGGTTGTGAGATCAATCCTGCTTAAGATTCTTTCTCTTTCCATTTCCTCTGCCCCTTCCCATATATCCCCACCCTGCTCTCTCCTTCTCTCTCTCTTTCTCAAAAAAGAAAAGAAAATAAAAAGGCTGTTTATAGCTTTTAATTGCTAGGGAAACTGCTTTTAGAAATAAAATATAAATTCCAATTGAATAGAAGATGAAAATGGGATTGTATTTGCCACAGCATAAAAATAATGTCAGATGTCAATGAACAAATTTAACAAAATACATGTAAGATATTTATAGAGAATGTTATAAAACTTCAAAATGGATGGATGAAAAGATATGTTGGGGTAGATCTATCTCAATTTCCCTCTCTCCCCCTGCCAACACACACACACGCGCGCGCACACACACACACACACACACACGAAGACCTAACTAAATTGAAGGGATGCACTATATTCATGGAATAAAAACCTCAATTTTAAAATATATGAATTCTTTCCAAACTAATCTATCTATAAATTCAGTGTATTCCCGATCACTATCCTAACAGGTTGGTGTGTGTATATATTTTGGGGGTGCAGGGATTTGTCAGTATGTATGTGTAATGAGCTGATTCTACAACCTATATGGTAATGTAAAGGGTTAAGAATAATTCTGAGGAAGAAAAAGAAGGCAAGACTTTCCCAAATTATAGTACTTAAGGTGGCATGTTACAAGAATAGGCAAACAGAATGAGAGTCTGGAAATAAAACCACATATATGTAGCTATCTGGTTTATGAAAAAATGTGATATTACAGATCAGTGTGGGGAAACTCTCTTTTCAATTCATGGGGCTGAGAAAATTTGCTATCTATATGGGTCAAAAGATGAAATTTGATTCTGACCCCACACTATCTATTCCTATGTTGATTGAAGACCCAAGTGTGAAAGGCAGCATTATAAACTTTTGGAGGATAAGTGAGAAGAGTCTCATGACTTTATTATAGAGGAAATTATTTAAAACAGACTATACAAACATTGTAGACAATAAATTGAACAGTACGTAAATTGTACAATTCTATTCCTTAAAAAAAGAAAAGACAACAATAAAGCAGTACAAGGACAAACCATAGAGTGTAAGGCAGGTTTTTAAAAACTATTTTATTTATTTGAGAAAGAGAGAGAGCATAGGGGGAAGGAGCAGAGGGAGAGGGACAAGCAGGCTCTGTGACGAGCACAGAGCCCCACATGGGGCTTGATCCCAGGACCCTGAGATCACGACCTGAGCTGAAATCCAGAGTTTGAGGCTTAATCAACTGTCCCACCCAGGCACCCAGAGAGTAAGGCAGTTTTAATACATATAATATACAAAGGATTCATATTAAGAAAATATAAAGAACTTCTATAAATAAATTAGAAAAAGGCAGAGGCTCCACAGAAAAACGGGAAAAACATTTAAACAGGACTTCACAAAATAAGACAGACAAAAGTTCAGTAAGCATATATGAAAGTATTTAACTTTATTTTTAATCAGGAAAATTCAAAAACGTTGACACTAACATGTTTTGGCAAGGATGGATAACAGCATGGACTCTCAGACCACGGTTGCTGTTGGGGTGTAATTTGTCACAAAACCTTTCAAGAACAATTTATCTTCCTCTTATCCAGTGGAACACATACATAGCCTAGGAACCATCAACTCACTCCTAAATGTGGATGCTAGAGAATTTTAAACATATGCAATAAGGTACATGTCTAATGTTTATAGCAACCCCATTCTAATAGCCCCAAACTGTAAACAATAGCAACAGTAAAATAGGTATATTTCTTTGGAGTTCTAGTTCTGTAGAATGAAGGAGGTAAAGTGTTTTCTTTTTGCTAGTATGACAAGCAGAAGAATTTATATGAGAAAAGGTCTTTGAGGTCCAGTCTTACACTCGGTGTATCTGGAGCCATGTTATAGATTGTAATACTGCTGTTCATTAAGTAGTCTGCTTTCCATCCCTGCAGCGCTCCTCTCCGTGGCAGCTCAGGGGTTACTTCTGCACAAGTTAAACTACTCTGCCAGATGCAAGACAAAAATGCCATACTAAAACTTTTATGAAGTTAAAGGAATACTTTATCAATTTGAATGGCTCCCCCCAAACTCAAACTTTTATCTAACTCAAACTTCTCACTTTCTTTTATAAACTTATATTTTATTTATTTAGTGTTTTTCAAATTAGACCTCACACCCAACATGGGCTTGAATTCACAACCCTGAGAATCAAGAGCTGCATGCTTTACCAACTAATCCATCCAGGTGCCCTTGATAAACTTATTTTTAAAACTGTTTAAGATTTACAGAATGATTGAGAAGTTAATTCCGATATGGCCCACATCAGTTTCCCTTATTATGAATATATATTAGTCCCTACTACATTTTTACATGCACTTTCCTTCCAGCTAACCTTACATGTTTTATTAATCAACATATAAACTGTATGTGCCAAGCATTTTTTTACAATATTTTATTTATTTATTTAAATGACAGAGAGATCCTGAGAGAGAGCACCAGCAGGGGGAGCGGCAGGCAGAAGGAGAGTGAGAAGTAGGCTCCCCGCTGAGCAAGGAGGCTGGTGCTGGGCTCCATCCCAGAACCCTGGGATCGTGACCTGAGTGGAAGGCAGACACTTAACTGACTGAGCCACCCAGGTACTCCTAGGCCAAGCCTTTTGAACTTACTAATTTTATGTTGATAGTCTTCAAAAGTTGTGGAAAGAATACACAATGGAATTAAAAGATGTAGGGAGCCACATTCTATCTTCCTCCAAAAATCATCTGGATCTTTTTTTTCCAGTCAAAATACCCTACATGTTTTCCTCATAGTCCTCTTAGTAACCATCTTATAAGTTATCACTGATAATAGCATTTTCTAGATGACTGAAGCTCTAAAACCCTTGATATTTCATTTTTTCCTCCTCCTGTTCAGTCACTATGAAATTTTTCTTTAAATTACAGTTCAAATACATCACTTTTAAGTTATTCTTATGGTGATGTCCATAATATCTAAAATGCTAGTTAGGTTTTTTAATTAAATACACACAGAGGTAATGTGTAAGTGCTCAGGCTGCCATAACAAAATACTACAGTCTGGGTGGCAACCGAAATTTCTCACAGTTTTGGAGGCTGAGAAGTTCAAGATCAAGGTGCCCATCAGCTCTCCTCTTGCCTAAGAAGGCTGCCTTTTAGCTGTATTCTCAAGAAATGGAGAAATAGAGGTCTCTAATGTTTCTTCTTCTGAGGGAATCAATCCCATCATGAGGGCCCCACCCTCGTGACCGCATCTAAACCTAAGACCTTCCACAGGCCCTATTTTGAAACACCATCCCATTGGAGGTGAAGGCTTTAACACATGAATTTTAGAGGGACAGGATTCAGTCCACAGGAGGCAGCAATGCCCAACCTCAACACTAGAGAAAGTGCTGCATTAAGAGGAATTGTGAGGCCCGAGCTTAGATTTGTCTTATGGAGGACGAATGCTAGCCTAAAGGGCCACTGGGTGTTTCATCAAGGCAGTGCAGGGGTGAAAATTGTGCTTTAGGAGAGCAAATCTGGTGGTTGCTTATGGGATGAATTTTACTGGAAGAAATCACAAGTAGGAAAAGCATTTGCGGGAGTAATGTAACAATCTCTGAATAAAGACCCACATTATGATGACAGCACCTTAAATGCACCAGACATGAAGCTTTTCCTGATGCTTCTACAAGAGTGGATCTCTTCCTTAAATCTACATTTTTCTTATGTTTAGGGGTTGCTCTTGGAACTCTTAAATTCCGCACTATATTGTGTTTGTTTCTGTACTTAGCCCTTCCACCTGGCAGTTCCTCTGGTAGGTAGCAAAGAGGCGTCAGAGCAATGCAAAACCCAAAGCCAGAAGGCAGCCATCGCCACGATGGGCCTGGATACCCAGACTCCTACCCAGCAGGATACGCTGCAAAAACTTCGTGGACTTGACCACATCGCTTGACGTCCAGGGGGTTTGCTCAGCGCCACCAACGGGATCGGCCACCCCCCACCAAAGGACGCTCTCTGAGCTTTCTGGCTGGCAACTCGCAATGACTGCGCTTATCGGGCTCCAAAAGCTGTGGAGCGGATGAATGAATTGCTCTCAGTTCATTTCCGAACTGTCAGGGAAACACAAGCTACCCCTCCTTCTTCGGGAAGGGACGGCAGCAGACCATGGACTGAGCGCGCCTCCTTTCCTCTAACAGGGCTTGGACTGCTCAATAGGGCCCTCCCCACCTTGGGATTCCACGCATCCTTTTACCAGTAAGGAAAGACATAAGCAATAATATTCAACAGGCCTGGAGTACAGATTACATCAACACGTATGCAAATACAGAACTAAGGGAACGGTTTTGCTGTTTAAGGCCAAGCGCCTACCCTTTAAGAGCACCGGAGTCCCACCCCTGCAAACCCGTCCCCGCCCCCCCCCACCCGCAGCCCGCCCCCCGCCCCCGTTTAACCCCCCCCTCCGCAGCCCGCCTCCCCCGCCCCCCCGCGCAACCACGGCAGCCCGCCCCCCCTCCCTGTCTACCCCCCCCCCCTCCGCCCGCGCAGCCCGCACCCTCCTAGGTTGCCCTGCCCCGGCGTGATGCACTGCTCTCATCCCAGGTTGCCTTGCGCGGCGGGCTCGCTCCCGGTTACGTGCGCGCGGCGGGAGCCGGAACGTGCTCTCGGGTGGTTGCCCCACCCACCTCGGCCTTGTTTGTTCAGCCTCTGGGGTTTGAAGTTCCCGCCAGTTCGCGGCTAGGCAAGAGCGATGCTGTTTCGTCCCCCCTTGGCTTTGAGGAGAGAGGAACGTCCAGAACCGCTGCAGCTTGCTTTCGGCGGTGAACCCCGGCGGCCATGTCCACGGGGTTCTCCTTCGGGACCCGCACGCTGGGCTCCACCACCGTAGCCCCCGGCGGGACCGGCGCAGGCGGCGGTTTCTCCTTCAGGACGGGGCATCTAGGTAACTGCGCTTCTGCGCCTTCCCGCCCTGGTCCTCTCCGTGAGACTCCCGTGGGTGGGCCCGTCCCTCTCCCTTCGCGCTGGGTTCCTTTCTAGTGGGTCTGGGAAAAAGAAAGACAGACTTGCGCAGCGCCAGCCTCATAGTCCTGCCGTTTTGGGCCTGGTCGGGAGGGTGGTCGTAGGGGTTGTGAGGTCCCCAGAATCCACAATGGTTCACCCAGTGTCCCTGTCGAGTGGGGTCTGGCTGGGTGAAAGGGCCTGGGGTTTCACGCTGAGCCCTAGCAGTGCGGCAGTCTGAGGCACAGAACGGAGAACGACATTGTGGGTCATTCTGGGGTTTCAGAAAAAGACAATAGAAAAATTTTAAGGGGGACAATTAGAGTTTTATCGCTGATAATTCAGAATTCATTGCAGGTTATACGGCTTTGGACATTCCACTGCTTTAATCATTTCGTGGTATTCTAAACGAGCTCACCTCTTGGTACCTCATGGAACCCTGTCCTTTTTTGCTGCAGGTTTTTGTTTTAAATACGTGTTGCAGCATTTCTTGGTGGTCATTTTGAACAGTGAGCGTATTAGTATACGTGAGTGTTATGGTGGAATGACTCACATTGTCTTCTAGTTACACTGAAAAATGTAGGTAGCTTATTTATCGTTTTTGTGCAACCTGCTAAACCACCGCTTCAGGCGATGACGAAATACAGTCAGCAGAGGTTTAGAAAGAGACAATAATAGTCAAAGGTCATTTTCATTGTGAGAGATTTAATTTTTAGAACTCCGTCTTTTTAAGGTAAAAGGGGAGGAGTTCATTACATCAAGAAGTGTGCATAGAAAATGTTACAAGGTATCTATCTCCTGAAGCTTGAGGGTTGTCATTGTAGAGTAAAAAGCCAAAAGTTATCTTCCTTATATTAAAAAGGGGAGGTACAGGGGCGCCTGGGTGGCTCAGTGGGTTAAGCCTCTGCCTTCTGCTCAGGTCATGATCCCAGGATCCTGGGGTTGAGCTCCGCATGGAGCTCTCTGCTTACCAAGGGGCATACCCCCTGCTTCTCTGCCTACTTGAGAGCTCTCTCTCTCTCTGTCAAATAATAAATAAAATATTTTAAAAAAATTAAAAAAAACATAATTTACCAAGAAAAATGGGGGAGGTACAGACTACACAGTCAAGGAAAAGTCTGGGAATTTCCCTTAATACCTTCTTTTCTCTCTGCACCCTTAATCAGCAAGGCCTGCTAATTTTAATTACCTAGTTTCCATTTGCTTCACTTCCAGTGCCACCGCCCTGTTGCAAGCTCTTGTCATTCATGGAACAGATATTTATTGAACACAGTTCCATATAATGGACTCTGTTTCAGATGGTGAAATAAATAAGGGTACTGGTTCTTTCTTCCAGGTTTTCAACCAGTAACCCTTCTCCGATTTGGCGAAAACTATTCCTATCATCTCCTACTTAGATTAGTTCAATGGAATCGCAATTGCTGTGTCAAAAATATACTTTTTTAAAAGATTTTATTTATTTATTTATTTGACAGACAGAGATCACCAGTAGGCAGAGAGGCAAGCAGAGAGAGAGGAGGAAGCAGTCTCCCTCCTGAGCAGAGAGCCCGATGCAGGACTCTATCTCAGGACCCTGGGATCATGACCTGAGCCGAAGGCAGAGGCTTTAACCCACTGAGCCACCCAGGCATCCCGATTTGGTCTCTTTAGGTAAATCATTTTAGGGAAGTTACTCTCCAAGCCTCAGTTCCCACATCTGGAGCAGAGATGCTAATGAATAAAGTACTTAACATCATATCTGGCACTTGGTAAGTGCTCCCTAAATGTTACTTTCTAAGTCCACATTAGGGCATGCTGGAGAAGTTAAAACAATATTCCTGACCTGTTGGAGTCAACAGTAACACATTGTGATGAGCCATTGGCAGATGATAGTGGGTTGAGGCAAAACTTGGTCCTGTTTGGGGTAGCTTTTAAATAAATTTCTCTCCTGTAGAGAAATTTCTCTTTTGCTTTCTTGAGTAAGAAGATACCACTTTGATGTATTTCTTCGGTAATGTATTCACATTTAATTATGAAACAGTCCCTTGTGTCTTCAGTTATCTTAAGTTGTCAAGAAATTTTAAATATTTTGTCTAAAAATACATAATTTCAGAAAAAAAAAATTTCATTGTGCATCTTTCTATATTTATGGAATAGCAGTAAAACCAAATGGGATCACTGAATTATTTGGGAGGGAGGACAGCATAACTACCATTTCCTTAATTTGAGGTCTTCAAAATTTGCCAATAACATTTATTAAAATACCTTTTTAGCTCAGTTGATTAAGTGTTCACAGTTTTGTGCTTTGTTGGTAATACCTTAAACCCTGTTTTGCCAACCTTCTGTACTTCACATACCCATGTTCCTAGAGATAATTTTAAAATCAATGATAAACTAAGACACCGGGCCCACTCCATTTTTTTTGAAAGATTTTATTTATTTATTTGACAGAGAGAGTTCACAAGTAGGCAGAGAGGCAGGCACAGAGAGAGAGAGGAGGAAGCAGAATCCCCGCCGAGCAGAGTGCCCGATGCAGGGCTCAATCCCAGGACCCTTTTTTTGACCCCCTACTCAGTGTTGATGACTGGTTTCAAGTTCTGTTCCCCTCACAGTGATTGGCTGTTGTAATACATTGTATAAAATGTGTTTAGTTGAATTTATTAAGGTCCTAATGTTGACAGTAATAACATTTATTAAGTGAAGTTAATTCACCATGCCTAATCTCTCAATATTTTGCAAAAAATCTGTTAAGTGGGCACAGTTATTAACATTTTGCATATGAGGAAACAGAGGATCAAGAAGGCTAAGTTATGTCACACAAGTCCCAGGACATTGGAGAGCTGTCCCTGGAACCCAGCTATAACACTGCTACCTCATTAAATTGCAGTGTCCCAGACATAAGCTTTTTAAAACTGACCTTGACTTCTCTTGGGATTATGTCTGTTTGGAAGGGCAGGCAGGATAGAATAAAGATACCTATATAGGATGAATGGGAGCTCCCATTATGTTATGTGTTATAGTCTCTTTTAACTCTCCTCTACAATTTTTGGAGTGTCAGGTTGTTGAGACATTTTGTTTATTTTAATAATTTGTTCTCCCACTATAGTTAGCAAATATGAGCCCTTGAGTTTTGATAAGAACATTTGAAAGTTGTGAACTTTGTTCACATCACTTGCTATCACCAGCTGTTCTTTTTGAGCTTTCAGAAACTCTGAAGAGAATTTCTGCTTATGAACACATAATCTGGATAGAGGGTAATTTTTACTTTGTATTTTCCTCTTGCCAGGTTATGTTTAGTCCTTTTCCTCTTCTCACCCCTACCCCAGTTCTTGATGCTGTTTTGGTGACAAGAAAAGTAACTGTATCTCCCTGTCCCTGCCTAAATCCACGAATATGGTGATAAAGCAACAGAGAGGTGGCAAAGATCACTTAAAAGAACTTTTCTGAGTATGTTTTATTTTTCTTTATTTAGTAGTTGGGAAAGAACAAATGTATTTAGAAATATGGACTATACGTGAGTCATTCAAGAGGAAAATGATCTACATTCATAGGACTTCTCTGTGGCCATTTTAAAATACGCTGTCAATAAAACTTAGAGAAGGAGAATATGTGATACTGTTTATGATTTCCTTGGGATCTGAAATCTTTTGAATGTGACTTATTTTTTAAAGAGAACAGGAGACTATTTGAATTGGGTTGGTTAAAAATCAATTGTTAGTTCTTTTTGTATTCTATAGCAATATATTGAATATGTGAAAAGAAAGAAAGTGTTTAACCTTGAAGAGTTAATTTTTATTTTTCTTTAGGAAATACTGGCTCCAGTAGACTTTATTTTGTGTTCTTTATAAATAAGAAACCCTTCAGTGGGGCTCAATTTTGGAACTCTTGGAAGCACTGCAACTCCTGCCACGACATCTGCTCCTTCAGGTGGTTTTGGAACCGGGCTCTTTGGAACAAAACCTACCACTGGGTTCACTCTGGGAGGAACAAATACAGGTAAGGAGGATTGTCAC
Organism: Mustela nivalis; assembly: GCF_964662115.1. Classification (NCBI taxonomy): domain Eukaryota; kingdom Metazoa; phylum Chordata; class Mammalia; order Carnivora; family Mustelidae; genus Mustela; species Mustela nivalis. The sequence goes on along the minus strand of NW_028135730.1, from coordinate 219,212 downwards.
ATTTCAGGGAGTAGCTATGGGATATTCTTTTTAAGGTTCCGGTTTATATCTCTGCCCTTTATAGGGATTGTCATTGGTGTCAGACCTAAAAAATGGTAAATATTAAGATGGAAAGATATATAGGGATGTTGACTTAAGGGCCAGTGGTAGGCCTAACATTGGTTATGATCTATTCTAGTGTAAATGAAAACACCCATTTAAGGGTTCTTGGATGGCTCAGTTGGTTAAGGGTCTAACTCTTGATTTCCACTCGGGTCATGATCTCATGCTTGCAGAATGAGACCTTCTTTGGGCTTTAAGCTCCTTGGGGAGTCTGCTTGAGATTCTCGCTCTATTTCCCTATCCTCCTGTTGCATACTGCACCCCCCTCCCCCAAGCTCTTTCTCAAAAATAAATAAATCTTCAAAAAAGAAGAGAAACAAATTTGAAGAAATGTGATTTTTTAAAGAAAGATTTTATTTATTCATCAGAGAGAGTGAGAATAAGCAGGGGGAGCAGGTGGCAGAGGGAGAGGCAGGCTCCTCACCGAGCAAGGAGCCCATTGCAGAACTTGATCCCAGGACCCTGGGATCATGATCTGAGCTGAAGGCAACCGCTTAAACAACTGAGCCAAGCAGGCATCCCAAGATTTCTTTTCAAAATAACTTATTTTTTGGTATATTTGACACAAAGAAGATATACCTCTTTAAATATAAAGAATTAATTTAATTTTTACAAGAGAGTATATAATGCAGTGTTTCACCTTAGTGAAGATAAATCAAGTTTACCAATTTGGACGTTTTTAATTTGCAAATATGGGGCAGTCAGCATCCTTTCTTGCTATAACATTATAATTTACCTTCCTAAGAGACGTTTTAAGTTTTTATATTATTAAAAGAGTTGTTTCGATGGGAAAAGGGCAAGAAGTCAAGGTTTCTGGTAGCCATTTCGGTAATAAAAATCTGTTTTTTAATACTTAAAGATATTTGGTTATTAAAAATATGTGTCAGTAATGCTGCCATTTCAAAAGCTTATTTCTTTATTTACTCTTTATTCTGTACCCGCAGGGCCTCTTGGTCTCTGTTACCACTTTATGCATTGACATTCCGGCTTTGATTGCAACTTTTCACAGCCACACATAGAAAATGTAAGAACTGCAGGAATGCGGGAGCCTCCAGTGAGCTCCTTGAAACGACTTTGTGTGGCAGTGTTGGCTTAGAGTAGCTTTCTTTCTCCTTGCCTAATGTTGTTATAAGCAGCAGTTGTTTGCATTTATAAATCTTATTCCCTATATAATTATATATAGCCGGTAATATGAAAACCAGTGCTCTAGGAAGAACGTTTCTATTAGCGGTCATGGTAGAAGATACTGGTTGTTGTAGTATCATATCCTGAGGATGACTCTAAGTCTTGCCCTTGTAATAACCCCCCCAAAATGTCATCTGCCATTAATGATTAAGTTTTATTTCTCTTTTTGTCCCCAGGAATAGCAACAAGTATAACTACAGCATTAACTCTGGGTAAGAATTTTTTGAGGAAAGATCCCAGATCTGTGGTTTTCTTCTCTTCTCTTTCTTATTATTTCACAGAGCTGGGGTATAGAAGGAAGCATGTAAAGAACCTAATAGATCACAGACACTGACTCATTATACAGCCTTTCAGTACTGGAGTTTTTAAAAAAGTCAATGACTGTTTAATTCAGGAAAAAAAACTTTAAATACAGCAATGGTTTTTTTCCTCTGGTTGTTTATTTTACATTGTATTTTTATAGTCATTTGAACCCTTTTAGTGGAAAAAAAAAAAAGCAACAAACTCTAGACCAGAAGTCTTAGAATTAAGCTTTGTTGTAATTCCAAATCATTTTGAGGTCTTAGGTAGTCATGTAGTATCTGGCAGCTTTTGGTTATCTGTAAAACAAGGGTAGGACTGAAAAGTTTTTGTATTTCTTTTCAGCTCAAAAATGCCATGGTTCTCTGTAGCGATACGCCAAAGGGAATGTGAGTAAGTAGGATGACAGTTAATAATGTCAAAGGAGGGAGAAGGGGTGTGGGGTTATGGACATTGGGGAGGGTATGTGCTTTGGTCAGTGCTGTGAAGTGTGTAAACCTGGAGATTCACAGACCTGTACCCCTGGGGATAAAAATATATGTTTATAAAAAGTAAAAAAATAAAAAAATAATAATGTCAAAGGAAATGAATGAATCAAAGGACAGTGAGGAAACTCAGTCAAAGTTAAATTTATTAATTAACATTTGAAGTAAACCAAAGATTGGTGGACTTTGTTCATTTGGATGCTACTCACCTGTGACCAGCAGAAAGTGTAACCCATTTGTTCACTACCAGAGTTTTGGACAGGATTGGCTTCGGGGCAAGCAGTCGGATTCTCTTGTTTTCTGAGATTTTAGAACCCATACAGGATTGTAGAGCACTGTACCCTGGCAGGAATTTCTGGTTGTGGTAAGGGCAATCCAGAAGTCTAATTTCTGGAAGCTGCTTCTCTCAGTGCCTTTAGGGAAAGCCAAAATGCAGGTCATTATGTATTTCCTCATTTAATAGTTTTGAGCAGCTACTACTTCCTAACTCTGTGGCCTTGGGTATACATAATGCTTTGAACATTTAGTATTAGCTGTTGGTGTGGTGATGATACTGGTGGTGCAGGTGATACTAATGTTGTCAAGAGCATGAGCATGAGTAAGGCATTCAGTGGGTGATGAGGTGAAGGTGACTGGCAGGTATAGTAACATGTTCTTGTATGACCTGATAAGTGCTCTAACATGTATGAAAGGCACCAAGAGAAGTAGAGGAAGATAAGAGTAGAAGTTTATTTTGGGGGCAGGAAACATCATTCCTGATGGAGACGTGCAACTGCCCAGTCATAAGGGGATTCAGGGAAGTAGGAAAAGTGTTTGGTTAGAATTTAGGTTTCAGAAGTGGGAATGGTAGGGAGAGAGGGGGTGTGAAGAGCAGATTGGAAGTAGATAGAAAAAGTGGTTGTGTGCCACGCCTTTTGACTCTAGGGTAGAGTTAGTATAGAGGTAATAAGAGCCTTCAGTCAGAGAGAATCACCAGGGTATTATTTTTTGTTGGTGTTCTCGCTTCTTCTTTTTTAAAGTGACTGAAATAATTCCAAGAATAGATTAAAGTTTAGAGGGACAGAAACAAATTAAGAGGTTATAATTGTTCTTGAGAAGAAGATGACATGAGCTAAGTGTTTTGAGGATGCTTTAATCCAGAGCTATTTCTGCAGTAGAATCAGCAGGATTCGTGGCTAGTAGAATGCAGGAGAGAGAAGGGATGTCAGGGGTAATTATGGTTTCTGGCTTGAGCAACTGCGTGGACCACGGCAGGGGGTTTAGGAAACGTTTTGTGTAGGGAGGCGTAGAGGTGGAAAGTTAAGGGACATCCCGGTAGAGCTAACCAGTGGAGACTCTGGTAGGTGTAGACTTAGGCCCGTGTTGCCCTAGCTGAGATCCTGTAGTTGGGAAGTATGGGAGCAGGCCTGGAGCCATAGGCAGTATCATTTAAGAACTGAACAGAGGAAGGAGATGGACAAAAGCAGACTGGAAGGAGTAGCCAGAGTTGACAGAAGTAAAGGAAGAGGAAACCGTAGAGAATGGTGGTTTAAATAGCATTGGAGGGGAGGAATATTTTTCTGTTGAGTATAGAGCAAAGGAAGGGTAAGTGCTGTTTTAGGTAAATCCAGGGGTAGAACTGAAATTGGATTTCAATATGACCACATTGATGGGACTTTTTCTTGCTTTTCCTAAGATCATAGCATCCTCTTTTAATTATTCATCATGATTTGGCTCCAACTTCTATATTTTCCTTTTTCATTCCTACCCACGTATCCTTCTGGCTACAAAAGTAGGGTCACGAACTTTTAGGGATCCTGATTGAAACCGATGTAATACATATACAGTCCTGGTAAAATAGGATTTGTTTGTTTGTTTGACTCAGAAACGCCAGCTACTACATCTGCATCTACAACAGGTTTCAGTTTAGGATTCAGTAAACCTGCCGCATCTGCCACACCATTTATCTCCCTATTACTTCTACCTCAGCTCGTGGTCTTACTCTTTCGTCTGCTCTGACGTCAACTCCAGCAGGTGAGGCAGAATGGAAAAGTCACGTTTTGTGGTTGAATTTTATTTTGTTTTTGGCTAGTGAATGTAGGTATCCACCTTATTCAAGATAACTTGAAAAGTTTTTTGCTTCTCAGTATTGACTGACTATATAAAGAAACAAAGAAGGGCCTGTTTAAGGAGCCTATAAACTATACTAGAGAAATTTATCAAGAAATGGTAGTTGTAGAGTCTTGGATCATTTGGTATCTAAGTTCGTTGCAAAACAACTTGACCTTTCAAGCTATGGTTTTAAGAATGGCTTTCCATTACAGGCATCAGCAAAGGGTATTAGTGTGCTTCGAAGAAAAGGTTTTAGAACACAAGTATTAAATTTATTCTAGTCAAGCAAAATACTAAAGTATCAATTCAATTGGCAGAGAATACTTCATATTTTCCATCTTGGATTGATTTTTCATTTCTTTCTTATTTTGAAATTAGCTTCATGTTAAGGATTCTGTCGATGTTTTGAGTATTAAGATATACTATAAATATATTTATATATAAATATAAATGAATGAATAATAGAGGAGACATGATACTATAAATAATGTAATATAATACCATGTAGGAGTGAGAAGAGCTTTCCTCTGATTTGAAAACATTGTATAATTATCTCACATAGCAATATAATATCAAGAATTTCTCTTTAACAATTTATGTGTTAGGAAAAACATATTTTTTGGCTTTGAAACATGTTAAAATCATAGCATTCCCAGTAATACATAGGTTCATGTATAATGGCTATTTAATATCAGAAGTTTACTCAACACCTCGTACGTGTCTAATACTTGGTCGTGTGGGAGAGATGAAGGAGAATGACCTAGTGTTTTCTATTAAACAGCTCTTTCATGTCCTCCGTTTAGGTACTAAATTTAGTGAAGAAACTCTGGGTCAGTGGAAGGGGAAAAAAGGAGTTGGTGAAGATAAACTGTAAAAATTGGTAGCATTCAGGTTTGCATTATCTTTCAGATACTTGTCTTTGTCACTGTAGTCTCACCTTGTAGGTATTCAAAATATCTCCTAATAACTGAATCACTGGATGACTGTAACATACATTTCTTTGTAGGATAAGTGTTTAAACATCTCTCCTAAAGAGTCCTATGAGAGCAAAACACAAAAATAACAGAAAGGGGAGGTGGAGGATTGTTTTTGTGTCTTTCTAATGAGTTTATAGGCCTGCTACAATTTTTCCTGGGCTCTAGACACACGTCAGTGCTTGATTTATGGTTGTGCTAACTAAACATACCCCTGTATTTTTTTTTTTAATGGACATTCATTTAGCTATATTTTTTTTCACACATTGTTAGTATTTAAATCCACTCTTCATATATCCCCTGCTTTTATTCAGTACCTCTACTGTTTCCTCTGTTTAAAGTAAATAGCATCTGTCCAAAAAGAACCACAGTTATGTGAGCTTGGTAATGCATGGACTTAGATGATTTAACAATGCGTGGTCTTTAAAATTTTGCTAGTTGTTTTACAAGCATACCTTCATGACTTAAGATTAACTGTAGTTTAGCCCCTTCAATTCCTTTTGTCAGTGAGGTAGGATTTAAATAAATGAAGTCTATTTCTTTCATTAAATTTTTTTTTAAAAAGCTTGGGAGTATGAAATTTGATGTTTGAACTGTAAGGCTTCTAACTCTCAGTTCTTTAGATTTCATGAATAATGAAACTATTTGCTTTATAAGATTTATAAGATTTGCTGAAATCTTATAAATCATTACCGTATTATTTTATTATTATTATTATTATTATTATTATTAATTTATTTATCTGTTACCAGCTTTCCTGAGGTATAATTGAGAAGTAAAAGTGTAAGATATTTAAAGTGTAGAGCATAGTGATTTCATATATACATGCACATTGTAAATGCCCATCAAGTTAATTAACACATCTAATACTTGATAATTTAAAAAGTATCCAATTACAAAGCATGACTAGAGGACAAGAAGTATTTACCTGGAAATATACAAACTAAAACTGCTTTTTCAGGAGGATTTAAAAAAAACAAGTAGTATGTTCACATTTTTTGAATTAACAGATAAACTCTGACCTTTTTAGTAAAGAAAAATTAATAGACCCATAAATACAGAGAACTGATGGTTGCCCGAAAGGGTAGGGAGGACAGGCAAAATGGCTGACGGGGAGTTGGTACAACCTTCCAGTTATGGAATCAGTCACAGGGATGGATATAATCCGTGGTATTGTAATTAGGTTGTATGGTGACAGATAGGGTAGTGACACTTGTGGCGAACATAGCATGTATAGAGTTTTCAAGTCACTGTTGTACACTAATGTGACATTGTGTGTCTACACTTTAAAAAATTACCTAAAACGTAAAGAAGTTAAAATTATATTATCCAGACTACATACACCATTAAATCCCAGCTTTAGACTTATTCCATGTTATTTGCTTAAAGCAATTTTGAAGAAAAATGGGATCCAGCTTGAAAGCATTTGAGAATTTTGTCCATTGAGGGAAAATCATTGTAAAGACTTTGTAAATTATATTTGGTTTGTTTGTAGGACTTGGACAGAATGCTTTAGGCTTGACTTTGGGAACCACAGCAGCTACTTCAACTGCAGGCAATGAAGGTCTTGGTGGTATAGATTTTCGTACCTCATCAGATAAAAAGAGTAAGTAATGTTCTGTTCTAACAGTAAGTTAAATTTCTATGTCAGTAAGATTTTTAGTTACATGTTCAGTAGTAAAGTTTTTACTTTTACATTTACTTTATATCTCACAAATTTTTTGTGTATTATGTGTTTAAGATTTTATTTTCATAGAAAACTGAGTTTTGTTTATGCATACGGTTATGTAGCTATCAGTGTGTGTATGAATATATGTTCTTAAGTTCGGATCATGAACACATGTATGGTATATAAGTTGATACTTGAACACATGCTTTGAACTGGTTAGGTCCACTTATATGTGAATTTTTTCCAGTAAAAGTGGAGTCCTGTAAATGTGTTTTCCTTACGATTTTCTTAATATTTTCTTTTCTCTATCTTACTTTATTGTAAGACTGCAGTATGTAGTTCATATCACATACAAAGTGTGCGTGAATAGACTTTATATTGTCAGTAAACATTCTGGTCAGCAGGAAGCTATTAGTAAAGATTTTGAGGAGTCAAATTATGTGTAGATTTTCAACTGCCTGGGTGTTTAGGACCCTTAATCCCTGCATTGTTCAAAGGTCAACTGTATTGCTTTGTAACCTGTTCTTTCTCATATGTTATATCACCAGTATTTGTCAGTTCATTAATTCTTTAGGAGTGTTTTATTGCTGCTTAAGTCAGCTTTATGAATCGATACATCATTAATCAGCCGTCCTTCCATTATTAGTGTTTGTATTCAGTTCGTATATTCTAGGAAGTATCAACATATTGAGCATCTTTATGGGGAGAGGCAATGTGGCATTGTAGCTTAAGGGGATAGACTTGAGCTGAAATCTGGCTTCAGATCCCCTCCACTGTTGATAAGCTCTGCGACCTTGTTCAAGTTATTTATCCCTCTGTGTTTAGTTTCTTTATCTGTAAAGTGGGGGAAAAGAACAGTAACTACTTGACATTGTTGGTCCAAGGATTACAGTTTATAAGACTTCAGTAGAGCCAGGCACATAATAAATGCTCTCTATGTGTTTGTTTTTCTTATAAATTTTCATTTATATTTTTTTATTATTTTTTAAAGACAACCTAGAAACTGAATCACTGGCTTAAAGAGAGGGGAGAGTTTTGGAGACTCTTGGTAAATATTGTAAAATTACTTTCTAGAAAGAGTTTACCAATTGATTACCCACCAGCCAGTATGAAAATGCCGTTCTTCCTGTGCTCTTGCAATGCTGAATATTCTTGTTAAAAAATTACCAATCCAGATTCATTTTGAAAGATGTTTTAGTTTTGTTGATTCCCTGTGCATGATTTTTTGTTTTGTCGATTCCCTGTGCATGATTTTTGTTTTGTCTTGCATTGCCTCATCTGCCTCTGATGAAAGCATGTTTCATGTATTGCATTGAATCCTCTGAAGAACTTAGAGTGAGTAACAGATGAAGGAGTCCATATATCTGTGTAGGAATTTTTTATTTGGATGTGGTTTTTATTATGTAGACGATTCTAGGTGACGTACTGTTTTAAAAGCTGGCTATCCTAAAATCCTTTTAAACTTAGAAAATTTAGGATAACTTTGAATGAAATTTGATTTTTATTTTATTTTACTTTTTTTTTTAATTTTATTTGACAGAGAAGAAGAGACAGCTAGAGAGGGAATACAAGTGGGGAGTGCGAGAGGGAGAAGCAGGCTTCCTACTGAGCCAGGAGCCTGATGCAGGGCTTGATCCCAGGACCCTGGATCATGACCTGAGCTGAAGGCAGATGCTTAACAACTGAGCCACTCAGGCGCCCCGAAAATTGATTTTTAAACATAGGGGTCTGTCTCTTGTTTTTACTTAGTTTTCTTTGTAGCCGCATCAAAATTAGAAGGAATTATCTTAGATATTTTAGCAGCTTATTTTTTAATCAGCTGAAGCAATCTGGTACCCTTGAACTACTTTGATTTTAATTATGAAACTGGTTCTCTCTTTATTGTAATTGCTTTTAGGCTCCACGTGAAAGACTTGATTGAGGCAAAGGAGTAAGAGAAATATAAGGAGTTAATCTCCCTTCGTGCCCTCCCCCCCATGCCACTCCACCTTCCCCCATTGTCTTCCTCTTGCGTTGTGCCTCAGATTTGAACCAAAGGAGTATGTAGAATAAGTGCACATGACCTGATATAGCACATCCAGTTCCTTTTAACCTGCTATACGTGTCCAGGGGTTGTTTATTAATCTAAAGGATTTCTCTGTTTCCCTAGCAGCTGCATCAGTTAGCCTGGACCTGCTGTATTGGGTTTGATAGATGAAGCGGGGTAGGAAGCAGTGGTCTATAAGTGGGGGCAGCATGGAGTAAGATCTAGAGACAAGGATGATCTTTACTCTTTTGAAGAACTGCTGGAAAACCGGCGAGCTGCAGCATGGGAAGATCAGATTCCAGATGTCATAAAGGGAAGGGCCGTGTATGTCATCTTAAAGAGTTTTGTAATTAGACGGAGGACAGTTGAGACCCACTAGGGTTTTGATGTGAATAATATGACATGAGATACGTGATTGAAGAAGAGCATTCTGGCAGCCATGTGGAAGATAATGTGCAGGAGGGCAGGAACAGAGGTGGAGTGCTGACAGTGAGCTTTGACAGCAGTCCACAGGTATTACAGATGCCAAGCTAGATGGACTAGTAAGGTCCCACGGTCGGCCAAAAACAGGCCTAAGTTTTCTATACGCAGGTTTGTGTGTATAGAGACTTCTGTAAATATAATAAAAATGGAATATCAAAGAGAGAGCAAAATAGGACGCTAATGAATAAAAAAGTTGAAGTCTGTGGGATAAAAATTAAATTCCTCCTTTATCTTACTGTGTCTCACCCAGTCAAAGGCTTGCATCGGTAGAACATGGATATCAATTTCAGAAATGTTAAACTATGAAAGAGAAATATCAACATACAAAGCAAGGAAAAATAAATTGTAGTTAGATTAAAAAGGTAAACAAAAGAAACCCTATGGACAAAGGCAAAAGGTAAAGGACAGGTTGGAAGTAAAATACTTGCTGTTTCGATGCTTTTTTTCTTCACATTTTAACATCCGAAATTGAGATGTATCTTGAAATCAAGGTCTCATTTTAGAAATAGACACATAAAGTATATGTATGAGATAATTAATATGCTTAATGTTGAAATAGCTCTGAGAAGTCAGTGAGAAACATACCTCGGATATACCTCAAATAGCCTGAATAGACCATGCCCTCAAGGAGAAATAGACTTGTCTAATTAATATTTGAAATGTTTTACTTAGTACTGTCAGAAATATGAATTTAGATGATAGTGAAGTGGCATTTCTCACCTATGTACTGGCAGTGATTGTTTCAGAAAAATGTCCATTGTTGTTGAGGGTGTGACGGAAAAATTACTTATTCGTAGTAGGTGGGAAGTTAAATTGGAACAGTTGTTTTAAAGGATCAGTTGATAATACGTAGGTTTTCCTTGATGTAATCTTTGACCTATAAATTCCTCTTTTTGTGGAATACAAATAAAGTCATGCACAAGTATTTGGAGATAAAGGCATTGACTGTAGCAGCATTGTTTATATAGTAAAGGTGTATATGTTAAGAAGAGGGTTGGGCATAAAGTTTCTGATACAGCTATGTCATTAGTATTCTGTGGTCATTTAAAACGATGTTAAGTGACATGAAAAATACTTAATTTCAACATCCTGAAAAAATATGTGCACATAACTTATGGTCATCCCGATCATGTTTAAAAATGTGTGTGTAAGTGCCAAAAGAGGTTGAAAGAGGAACCATTAAGGTTCTCTGATGGGATGAAGTTTTGTGTGTTCCTGTATTTCCTTCATTAAGCAGGTCTTATTTTGCAGTGTGAAGTAAATTCTAAAAAAGCAGAAAGTGAGTCACTGCATTTTGCTGACGGAGCATTTTTACCTTTCTACTTTTAGACATACACTAATAATGATAACCACTAAATAAGTGTTCATGAGAAAGCTGTTGATCTATCTGCACACATTAAAAACATCATCTTAAAAAATTGCTGCTTTTGTAAAATATTTAGAGACATCCGGGTAGTCTGACATATTTTAGTATTCTAAACTGATAGAATCTAAGAAAGCATCCAGTAGAACTTGCAGGAGGTCAACTGTGCTAGGAAGAATATTTTTCATAGAAGATAGTTGAAAGAGGAAGAATCTCTCCCTTGAAAGAAATAGATACAAATAGCTAGGTAATTATCTGTTTATGTGTATACAAACATGTCCCCATAGTATGTTGTTTGGAGTTTGTGACAAGTGACCTCATATGATGTCTACGAGGCTGTCCGAAAAATGCTTAGAAGTTTCTGTTTATACCTAAGTTTGTGTTAAATTAAAACTTGAATTTGGAATACATTGTTAAATGACCTGTTTTTACATAAAGCTTATTGAATTTTCTAGGTGATAAAACAGGAACAAGACCAGAGTAGGTTTACAATTTAACTTTTAAAGTATTTTATTTGAAGAATTTTATTTGTTAATTTATAGGCAGGTGGTCTCATCTGAAGTAAAAGAAACTATATAGACATTTAGAAGAAAAATTCTTTAAATCAGTTTTTGTCTAAAGTAAAATAATAAACATATGCTCTGGGAAGATTTTGGAAGGTCAGATCTTTAATTTTTAGTCATTAAGAAAGTTTATAACCAATGCTTTCTGGAATACTTTATGCTCAGTTTTAGGTATATATACCTTTTCTATATAAACTACTATACCAGTCCCATTTATTTTGTAATGATGAAGAGGGAGAAAAGCCTCTATCTATAATATACATCAGATAGGTTTGAAGATCATTATTTTTACTAGCACTTACATTTTCTCACCTAATTTGTATTACATTAGATAAAACATTTGTAAATAAATGATCAAGTTCATGCCTCCAAAATATCTTCTGTATACTTTAGCCCTATTGCATAAATGAGAAAGCTGTAGGAGACTGAGGTTTGCTTCAGGTTCTATCAAGGAAGTAGTAGCAGATCTGTGACTGAATTTTAACTCATAATTCCATTACAGCATGCCACATTTCACCTCTTCCTTTTCTCATTAAATATTTATGATTCCCTTAGTCTATCCATAGGTTTTATTTTGTTGAAGAATAAATTGAAATTCTAAAAATCAAGTAAAATATAATGAGAATCTCTATTATGAGAAGTTTGTAGACTTTCTTTAATGAATGCTTTAATATTTTTGATTGAAATAAAAGGTCAGTCATAGAGTTTTTGAGCCAGGGGAACTTAGTTCAATATTTAATCTCTTGTATTTTCTAATTTTTTTTCTTAAACATTTGGTCAGATGCATTTATGTGTACTTCTGATAGATGCCAGTCCTTTTAGAAGAGAACTCCCTGTCAGATGAATTGTTAAAGCTATTTTAAAGGTCAGGAAACAACATTTTTTTTATAAAGAGATTTGAAATCAACCATAAGAGCTATAAATGGGGAATATTTGTTTTACCTTCTCCCCTTTAACACTTATGTAGTGGAACTCAGCTGTCAGCTTTTTAGAACCTCAATGGCTTTAATCTATCTGTTGCATTTTTCTCAGGGATAGTAAAGCACTGAAGGATGAAAATCTCCTTCCTGTCATCTGCCAGGATGTTGAAAACCTCCAGTAAGTGTGTCAAATGTAATTAGATATATCATGTTGAAGAATGTTAGAATCTATTTTAAGGGGAACATCTCTTCTTCCTCTTAAACATTTTAACTTGGGTGTTGGTAAAAATTTTAATATTTTTATAAACAAAGCAGAATAATGGGAATTAAAATTCTTTTATTGTCAGTCTGAAAAAAGCATGTGAACTGTGGATGAATTTTTAATATTTCCTTTTTAAAAAACACTAGGACTCTGACCAGCCTATAGTAAATATACTTTTTCCTATAGAAAACCAAAGGTGTATTTTTTTGGAATTCAGTTTTATGTATCTTTTTAGGAAATTTGTGAAGGAACAGAAACAGGTACAAGAAGAAATTAGTAGAATGTCTTCAAAAGCCATGCTTAAAGTACAAGAAGATATTAAAACTCTGTCACTGGCTGCCAGTGGATTACAGAGGAACACCCTCAGTATTGACAAGTTGAAAACAGAAACTGCTCAGGTAAACTAACTTAAAGTAATTTTCTTGTAGGGTTTTGTTTTGTTTCGTTTTATTTAAGTCTTATTGGTTATAAGACTTGATACAGATGTACTGTAAGAAAACTGTATAGCATGTTTGCTTTTTAAAAAAAGATTTTATTTATTTGAGAGAGAGAGAAAGAGAGCATGAGAGGGGGGAGGGTCAAAGGGAGAAGCTGACCCCTTGCTGAGCAGGGAGTGAGTTGCAGGACTCAGTCTTGAGTTTCAGGATCATGACCTGAGCCGAAGGCAGTCGCTTGACCAACTGACACCCAGGAGCCCTAGCTTGAGTACTTTTAAGTTGCTATGATACTAGTAGTCACTAGTTTGTATTGAGTTCTGATTATTTATGAGGCAGTATTTTAAGCAATTTAGTTTTCATGACAGCTCTATGAGTTAGGCCGTCTTATCTTTGTTATATAAAGAAGAATATGGGCAGAGAGGTTGTTAATAAATGGAAGAGGTTGTCAATAAGTGGGAGAGCTGATACTCTTAACTAGTTTGTTTCCTAAGAGTACTTGCTGGCTAAATTGCTATATCATGCAAGCAAGGCAGAAAAATATGTTTTTAAAAATCTGTCATCCATTAAATAAAAACCATATTAAGCTTTTTAACTATTAAAAATTCTGATGACTTGCCATTCTTATGTCTTAGTTATAAATGTTAATGAGGCTCATGATTTTGCCATTCATATGTACTTGTTTTTTCTTTCTATGCTATAATCTATGTCGTTTTTTCTTTATTGACACTCTTGCCTCCCTTGTGTAGTTTGAAGTCTTTCATCGTCTCCTCCTGGCTACTTGTTCCGTCTCTGTGTACCCTGCTCCCCATCTGTTTAAAGGTGGGTGTTGCGTAGTCCTATGTAACCTTCCTGAGTGCTAGATGAATGCGTTCTTCCATAGTTCTCTGTGATATCACACAAAATACCTGTCTTTAGTCCCTCTTAGCAATTTGCTATCCCATTGGGATGTAAGTATACCTGGTTCTTTACCTAACAACTTCAGGGATCCAGTTTTAAATTTATTCATGGGGACACCTGGTTGGCTCAGTTGGTTAAGAGGCTGTCTTCCACTCGGGTCATGATCCCAGAGTCCTGGGATTGAGTCCCACATCTGGCTCCTTGCTCAGCAGCAGGCCTGCTTCTTTTTCTGCCTCTGCCTGTGCTCACTCTCTCTGACAAAAAAAAAAAAAAAAAAAAGAAAGAAAGAACAGAAAAAAAAATTTATTCTTGGATAAGATAAGAGGGGCTTTACAGTTACTTAGTTTGTAGGATTTTTTAGTTGTTAGCTAGGCTCTTTCCCAGCTGTGTACATTCTGCTTATGTTTCCTTCCCAAACCCTGTTTTTAGTCTGTTTCTACATCGAAGACTGGCTGTTAACGCACATGGATACCAGTGTGTGATATGCATTTGGGGAATTGAATCTTTCCCTATAGTTTTAGTCTCAAGTATTGTTTTATGATCCACTTTTTGTCACCATTTTTTAATTGAATGAAATAGTTTTAAAATGCATTTCTCATGCAATCTACTTACTTGACAAAAATCGTTTTTCTCAGTGATACAATATTCCAAGTTACTTGTCAGGTCCTTGCAGGAACATTTCCTGGAGTGCGGCACAACAGTGCAGAAGGGAAATCCTTTGTCCTCTTTCTTAATAAGGTGATGAGGAAACCGGGAATGAGAAAAAGCTGAATAAAGAAATTCCATAGCAATCTTTTGCAAGAAATTGAAACCCACAACTTATCTTTAGTTTGTGAGGGGAAATTCATTACTTTTACAGCTAAGGGATAGCTTCCAGTTTTCAATAAATTTATCCTATACTTGATTTTTCATGAAATTTGAGATTTTAAAAAACACTATCATTGAATGTAGTCTGCAGTCCTAGACATAAGACCACCACCCACCATACGCAGCCTCTTGAGCCTTTGCTCTGCTTTTCTGTAAGTGGCAGAGCCTCACATGTATTGCTTCTCACTAATTAATGAATGTGTACCCTTGGCCCTGAGATTGTAAAGGAACAGTGTCACTCAGGGTCCAAGTCTGGATGCAGGAGCACATTGTGGAAGAAGACTGCTGTTTCCACTCCTGTTAAGGAGTTAAGCCATCCCTGTGAAAAGGGGGTTATGCAATCAGGATCTCAGAATAGTATTTGCAGGGTACCGTCAACTGTGCTGGTGTATTTCTGGGACTAGTATGTATCCGAATACAGGTTTTTATTGAAGTATTTTTTGACACATGCACGAAGCCACTATTTATGCCAACGCCTGTTTTAAGTTTGCTACACAGTGTGGTAGGAACTTAGTTTGAGCAGAGGTTAAAATCAGAATTACATACCACTTGTGGATTACCTCTAGGTGAGTTTGGCAATGAAGCAGTGGCTATTCTGTTGTTAGGGCACAAGCTGTCTATCATTTTTCCTTTCAAATCATCTGGGAACCCCCTAATGCTCTCTCTCTAGATGTCCTGGAGCTTCTCATCGGAGACTTGCCCTAGAAAGGAGGAAAACTGATAAAGCTCAGACAGAGATTGAGAATGAAAATGGAACCACTGTAATAGATCTTCCAGGTACTTTATCCCTCGAAACGGACTGTTCAGGGACAGGCACAGAACCTGCTGAGCGCAGCTTGATATCAGCGTCTCTGCCCCCGTGGCCTGAGGAGCCTGGCCTGGACAACCCCGCCTTGGAGGAGAACACGGCCACTGACAGTATGTGCTCTTCACCTTGCTTTTGCTTTTCATCTGTTTTCAAATCAGATATTTCCTTTCTTCTCAGTACTCCCTATTACTTTCCCTCCATGGGGTGTTGTTGTTGTTCTTGTTGTTGTTGTTTTTCCTCTTCAACAAATAATTTTACTGAGATATGCTTCACGTATCACATATTCACCCTTTAAGTGTACAAGTCTTAACAGTTTGCCGTTTAGAAACAGAAAGCGAGTCTTACTTTGAGGCTTATGCTTCCCCCTCCCCCTCTTCTGTTGTAGTCCACAAATTCACTGGTCATCAGCAGGCTTCTTTTGTTTCTTTGTGTTGAAGCCTATTGCTTCTTGACTAAGAAATCCACAGCATCAAGAAGAACAAAAATAATACCTCAGCCTATGTGCTTATTCTGTGTCAGCACTGTGCCAAGCACTTTACATATATTAACTTATTAAATGCTTGTACCAATACTGGCTTTTTTTTAATGATGAGGAAATTTAGTCAGGGAGTCATTGGTCAAAGTCTGAGAGCCACGAAATCGCTATATATGTATCTGACTTCCAAGGCCATGTGTCTGACTATTGCTGTCCTCTGGTAGCAGCCACTGATCTGTCTACATGACCCACCAGGAAACAGGCAGAAAACCTCTAGTCCTAGATCTTGGGCATATCTTTGTAGTTGGCCCTTTGTCTTACTTTTAAATAGGTTTATCTCTTATGAAAATTCCAATTTTTCTACAAATCCCATTTTTCCCAGCCATGGCTATAACAATTCTTCTATCTCCTACTGCTCAGATCAAGACCCTCCTCTTCTTGCTTAATGTGGTTATTTTGTCAACCACTACGGTGATTGTATGTCACAGAGTTTGTCTTTTTTATTTCATATATACTGTCTTGCACTGTTTACAGCTGTTTCATGGGTCAGAGTTTCTCTGATCAATTAGGACAAGATGATATTGTCTATATATTTCTTTATCAGATCACTATGTGGTCCCTAGTGATCTGATGCATAGTAGTTATTTGTTGATTATTCACCTTTCGAAGAGGAAGTGTTTTGCTAATCTTATCTATTGGTGTTTTGGTCATTCTGTTTTTCTTATCCCGTGGTATTGCTTTGTTATGAATCATCTATTAACATAAGGTCATCACTAATGATAGACGATAACTTACGTGAAGATAATCAAAATATAAAACGTTTTTCTTTCTATTTTTCTCCCTCTCATTTTTAACTTGGCAGCTACGCAGCAGCCGGTTAGTTTTCCGGAATGCATTATTACCACAATTGAAATTCACCGGGCTGATCCTTATATTCAGCTAGGAATTAGCATTGTGGGAGGCAATGAAAGGCCACTGATCAACCTTGTTATCCAGGAAGTCTGTCGGCATGGGGTGATCGCCAAAGATGGAAGACTTCTTGCTGGAGACCCTATTCTTCAGGTATCAATTTTTTAAATTATTTTGTTAACTTGCCTCTTTTTTTGCTCTTATTCATCAATTTAAAACTTAGGAAATTATGGTACTGTGGAATCTGACTCATAAAAAGGTAAGTTTTACTGTTTTTTTTTTTATGCAAAAACAGATCAGAATTTATCTGTAATTTCTCCGATTTCCCCCAAACTCATGGAATGTATTTTTACCCCCATCTTAAATTTGATCCCACATGTGCCTCAGTGCGTGGCTCTCCAGGCCAGCTGGATTCCTCCTGGCTTGTACTCCATGGTTGGCTATTTCGGGGCCACCTTCACTGTTAAATTCTCTTGTCCCATTGTCTATATCCTTAGTCCCAGGGTACCATCCATCAGTTACCTTCGTTGTCTGATTCATCCTTCTCTACATGGATTACTATACTCTAGAAAAGACAGGTCACACAGCACAAGTTACTTAAAACTTATAGCATTGAATTTAAGATAGAATTCAGAAATCATGACCACCTCTTGTTGGTTCTCAAATGCACTCTTGTCCACAAACAGCCTGACTCTGCACTAATCCTTGGTGCTACCCTCTCCCTCTTCTCTTTAAAGAGAAATAGCTACTCCAACAAACGAACTAGCTTTGGGCAAGATGATATTGTGTTAGAGGGCATACTGATGAGCATGAGATGGCCAGAATTCCACTGTTCATGTGAATTCTAGAGTGTATGTGAAAATTGACCTGGATATATGACCCATACTAGTGTAAGTGGTACTTGAAGCTAAAAGAATGGATATTTAGGAGAGAAGAAATAGGCATGAATGAGAAAAGATGTCTTCTAGGAACCCAAGCTCAAGGATTCTTGCCTCCTCAATTTCACTGCTGGGTCCTTCCCCACGGTCTGTTGGTATTCACCCCTTCCCTTTTCCTTGCCACCTCTCTGGTCTGTGCCTTCACTGCTTCACGTCTAACCCAGTAGAATCAATACCCCGCCTTCCTACTCTGCTCTGAAATCTGGTACGACCATTGTCAGGTTAATTCATCTGTGACTCTGATTTCCCTGGGAAGATTGGACCAGAGAATCAAGTCCATACTGATTAATCTAACAGTCCGGGTCCTCTGTGGACTCTTACACAACCTGTCCCTTCAGCCTTCACCCTTGCTTTTTCTTTCAGCTGTAGCCATCGGTGTATTACTGAAACATCATAGGCATGGTGGTCAGTGCTGAGGGTATAATTAAGAGCTAAAAGCAACCCCTGCCCTCATAGAATGTATAATGTAGCAGAAAAGCCAGACATAACAGTCTCCTTGCTTCCCTCCACGTTCCAGCCTGTCCCCATTGTGCTACAGCTTCCCCACCTTCATCCAGAAAGCCCTGCCCTGCCATTTTCACCCATTCAGACCTCTTCTCACACTAAGTACTGAAGACATTCCTTCTCTTCACCACTTAATGCATAATTGGTCACAGAGAGTTATTCAAATGCAGTGTCTTCCTTTGGGGATGGGAGCCACCATTATTACGTACTCTGGGACAGGCTTCTCACAGAGCTGTGCCTGGAGTCGATACCCAGGACATACTTGCTGAGTCAATAAAAGAGTGGATTTGGTTATGATATCCTGTTGGGAATAGCTGTCTTCTTCATTAAAACCAAACTTAGAACCTCTAGGATTTTTAGTTCTTCAAGAGAAATGTCCAGAGGGGAAGACAGACAAACTAGGCTCCAAGAGCAGCAAGGATTGACCTTTCCACTGGGGGTTCCTGGCTTTGGTTTCCACGCCCATCTGTATTCTGCCTCTTGTAGTTTGTGATTTCCACTTCGACACTTGGGCCCAAAACCCCTCCTTCATTGCACTTGGCCTGGCTGACACAGACTGAACTTCCAGTGTTTTTTTCTTGACTAAATCTGAAGAGGCAATAGGAGAATACAGGAAGCATAACTAATCCAGCTTATGTAAAATCCAGTTTCTGATCCTACCATAGCTAGCATTAAGAGCATTTCAATCACATTATAACTTGTGTTCTTACAGTATCCCTGTGAAGTAAAGATGGTTATTATTAGAGAAAAAAAATTTTCAATAAGAACATTAAAGTAGGTAAAGTAGAGGGGCACCTGGGTGGCTCAGTCATTAAGCATCTGCCTTCGGTCAGGCATGATCCCAGGGTGCTGGCATCCAGTTTTACATCGGGGCTCTCTGCTCAGCCAGGAATCTGCTTCTCCCTCTCCCACTCCCTCTGCTTGTGTTCCTTCTCTTGCTCTCTGTCAAATAAATAAATAAATACATAATAAATAAAATCTTTAAAAAAAGAAAACAGCTTTAAAAATTTTTTTTAAAAAATAAGATAGAAAAAGTAGAAAATAATCCAGGCCAGACCTTCCGGTTCTATAACCTACCAGAGCATTTAATGATATGGGTATCTCCTACAGTGATAGGGGTAAAACAAAGATGTGTATGGTGTTTTATTTTGTTTTGTTTTGTTTTGTTTTAAGTAAGCACAAGAAAACACTCTGACATAAAGGAAACCAAGCAGTAACATAATCTAGCATCAGGAATTAAAGTAGGTTGATTGTCACTGGGAAATGTGTATAGTAAACAGAATTAACAATGAAGATTTAAGTACTGTGTAAGAAAACCCAAATTTAAATCCCATTTCATTACTCCTTTTCACAAATGTTTGGTTCATTATAACTATGGGAACACACACACCCAGTAGCCATCTTGCATTAGGAGGGAGATTCAGGCGTTGGTCTCTTGTCCCAGACTTGAGGTTTAAAAAAAATTGAATACAGATACTTATATATGATACCAAATATAATATATTGCTCAAGTTGTTTCTTTGTGTAAAACATCTTAATGTTTTGGATTCTGAGAATAACATGTATTCCATGTCTGAAAAGGAGACTAAGGAAGGCAAAATACAGAAAATGAAGAAGGAAGTCAAAATCACTGTCAGCCTAAAGTCCATAAGATAGTGACATTAAAGTTTTTTTTTTTTTTAATATTTTATTCATTTATTTGACAGAGAGAAATCACAAGTAGATGGAAAGGCAGGCAGAGAGAGAGAGGGAAGCAGGCTCCCTGCTGAGCAGAGAGCCCAATGCGGGACTCGATCCCAGGACCCTGAGATCATGACCTGAGCCGAAGGCAGCGGCTTAACCCACTGAGCCACCCAGGCGCCCACATTAAAGTTTTGAAGAACATCGTTACAAACATTTTTCTGTATATGCCTACAAATAAATAGGTACCTATTTATGTAGGTACTTAGACATGCACTCAGCTTGCAAATTCTGAGTTGGCCACCCTTTCTTTATGTCAGCTGTATGCTGTGGACTTCTTACCCTGAAAATAGATGCACCATGATATAGCTGTATAGTAGGCGTGTTGTGCTAAAACTTACATAAACACTCCCCTGTCAACAGACTTTAATGTTTTGTTTTCAAGATTAAGACATTTTGCTAAACTTCCCTCTAGAACGATCATACCAATATATACTCCCAGCAATAGGGCATGCCACTTTTTAATGAAATACAGGTATTGTCATTTAGGCATTCTGCAATTTTAAAAATCTTGACTTTAACAGAATTCTTTTGTTGTGCTTGAAACCCTGAAGTGTTAGATAGGCAGTTAGCCTAAACCCAAGCGATAGCCCATCGTTTAAAGCTTATATGTCCACTTCCATCACACACCCAGAATTTTGTCTTTTAAGAAATCAAAAAAGATCAGGGATTTGTTTGTTAATAGGTTTGCATGAGCAGGGGTCTTCCCATAAAGCTAAATTACTGGTTATAGAGTATTTGGTAGTGGTGAGGGTTAGGAGTAAAGCAAACAATTCTTAATATTGAAATGAGATCACAGAGGGGCCTCTCACCCCTCACACCGTGTGATCTAATACTCGGAAGTGTCAGAATCTCAAATATCTGGATTGTAAGCGTTCTACTTTGGAATTACCTGTTAGATCAAATCCCCAGACTCTGGTCACATGAGAAGTGTTATTCTTTCAGTTATTTGAAGAATTGTCTAAAACTAGTTTAATGAAATACTTGAATAAGTAAGTGACTTTAATAGGGCCTTAAAATTGTTTATCACTCAGAGGCACTTGGGTGGCTCCGTGGTTCAGCATCTGCCCTCGGCTCAGATCCTACATCGGGCTCTCTGCTCTGCGAGGAGTTGGCTTCTCCCTCTTCCTTTGCCCCTCCACCCTGCTCTCTCGCTTTCGCTCTCAAATAAATACATAAAATCATTTTTTTTAAATTATGTTTTTCACTCCTTTTCCAACTTGAGAACTGAAACTGGAGTGCTTTCTTAACATTAGTGACTGCAGTCATGGGGGAGGGTTCTACTTTCCAGCACAGCTTCTTGAAAGCAGGCTGTCAAATTTTCCCATAGCAATGATAGTAAACTTAGAAAGTTGTAGTCATGACCAAGAATCAGCATCAAGTAGACCAGGCCTGTACGTTAAAAGCAAAGATAAAATAGCTTTAAAAAGTATAATAAATGTGAATCTGTGTTTCAGATCTAGATCTATAAATACAGATAATGGACCTCTAAATTTAACGTGGCTGTCATCACCTCTAAAATTACATTTATGGGGCGCTTGGGTGGCTCAGTGGGTTAAAGTCTCTGCCTTCAGCTCGGGTCATAATTCCAGGTCCTGGGATCGAGCCTCACATCGGGCTCTCTGCTCGGCAGGGAGCCTGCTTCTCCGTCTTTCTCTCTGCCTGCCTCTCTCCCTACTTGTGATCTCTGTCTGTCAAATAAATAAATAAAATCTTAAAAAAAAATAAAATAAAATAAAAATTATATTTATGTGTGAGTGCACATATGGCATATATAGGCACACAATTTGTAATGTATATAAATACTAATCCTGTTTTACAGGACCTTTGTTATCATTCTTTTCAGGACTGTTTAAGGTGATCCCTATTTTTGATTTGAAGCTGTAGTGTGTGGAAACAGAGCTACACGTAGTTTCATTGATTATCAGTCTCAAAGTAGCCATCTTGGAATTTATTTCAGAAATCACAAAGGATTGTAATCCAGTTTTGAATCCGTTCGTCCTTTTATCTTCTTTGCTCTCTTTCTCTCAGTGCCAAGGCCAGTTTGCAGGGGAGGGAAGTATAAAAAGACAGTTACCCTTCAAGAAATCATGGGGAGATCAGAACCCAGGCTTTGCTTTGGTTATATCCTTGGTATTTCCAGGATTAGGGAAGGTTTACCCAAGAGGTCTGTGTGTGGCTCTTTTACCTGCAGAAGTTTTAAAGTATTAGCTCCTGAAATGAACTCCCTCATCTGCCCCACCCCCAGCAGGGGCCTGCAGTCCCCACTCAGGTGAGGCTCTGATACAGCGATAATAAGTGCATTGAAAATGACCCTCCCTATAATTTTTTTAAGTGAGAAGCATCATTAATGACTGGTGATTATATATGTGTGTTTTCTCCAGGCTAGTGGCCAGAGGGTGGATTTAATTATTGCTAGGCTGGGGAAATCCCAGCCTGGTAACCCTGTCCAGGACACAGGAGCTCAGACTAGCAGCCAGCACCATGCACAGCCGCTGTACCACAACAGACCCAGCTCACACAAGGTGAGGCCTCGAGTTTGCATGTTTTCATTCATCTGCTCTCAGGGAATCCTTGTGACAAACTGGTAAGATTTAAATGAAGGCTGTTACTCTGTTGGAAAAGGTGAGCACAGGTGTTTGGGGGTGTGGAATGTTGTTTGGCTACCTTGAGAGTCCCTGTACAATCTGTTCCTCAGCCAGTAGGGGTGGTTTCTTAGTAAGAAGGTCCCTCTGCCAGATTGATGAGAAGTGTTTGATCTTCTAGAAAGACTTCTTTGTTTGGTCCTGCTTGAAAGTGGGATTTATCTTGGTTTGCTCATTCAGTTGTAACAGGAGGTTATGTAACTGAAAAAACGACAATGACCAACAAGTCCATACTTAGCGGTTGGGCAGTTTGCCTACAACAACAGAATTCCCTATGTGAATATGAAGCACAAATCATACTTTCTGATAGGTACATGCAAAACACATAAAGCATTTCTTTTTATGTTACAGTTTATAGGAATACTACCCTAGATCATTTGAAATTCCTGTATGTTAAGCTTTTTGCTGCATCTTTCATATTTCAGTGCTTTTGTAATATATTCCTAGGTCATTTATCTGTGCCAAAAATTCTGATGCTGTCTCACTTTGGATGCAGAAATTAGTAGAAGTCAAAAAACAGTGGCACTTTACTGTGTTCTCAGTATTATTTACTTCATTTGATCTTTCATTTGAACTCAACTTCTAGTAGGCCAGAATTTTTACAACGATGCTATTTACCAACTGTGTGAAAATCACACATTGGAAACTTCCTATAGTTTTTTTGTTTTTTTGTTTTTATTTCCTATAGTTTTTAAGTAGACCAGTAAATAAGGTTTTATTTAGCAAAGCAATTTAATTTTACTTAAGGAGAATGACTTGAGAAACACATGTTTAGCTTAAAGTGGCTTCTTTTTTTTTTAAAGATTTTATTTATTTATTTGACAGACAGAGATCGTAAGTAGGCAGAGAGGCAGACAGAGAGAGAGGAGGAAGGAGGCTCCCTGCTGAGCAGAGAGCCAGATGCAGGGATCGATCCCAGGACCCTGGGATCATGACCCCAGCTGAAGGCAGCGGCTCAACCACTGAGCCACCCAGGCGCCCCTAAAGTGTTGGGATCATGACCCCAGCTGAAGGCAGCGGCTCAACCACTGAGCCACCCAGGCGCCCCTAAAGTGTCTTCTTAATGTAAGTATAATTTGAGAGAATAACTCTGTAATGTCACAGGAGCCCAAGAAAGCATTATTTATTTATTTATTTATTTATTTATTTATTTTTAAGATTTTATTTATTCATTTAGCACACAGAGATCACAAGTAGGCAGAGAGGTAGGCAGAGAGAGAGAGAGAGAGAGGGAAGCAGGCTCCCCGCTGAGCAGAGAGCCCCATGCGGGACTCGATCCCAGGAGCCAAGATCATGACCCGAGCGAAAGTGGCTCAACACACTGAGCTACCCAGGCGCCCCAAGAAAGCATCATTTAAAGGCACAAGTATTTTTGGCCCATCAGGTTTATCTTGTTTTCTGAGCTGAAGTATAGACTTGTCACTGGTCTTTGTTCAGTTAAAACTTTTAAGAAATTATAAGCACAATCTTCATCTTATTTCTGAACAGAAAACGAAATGTGTGAAGGGAACCTATAATTTTGCTTTCACAATGATGACTACGAAAAGCAGTTATTGTTTCGAAAAGGAATTTGAATAGGAGTTGTTCATATCGCTGGTCCTTGCTTTACAAGTTACATATATATACATATTCCTAAAGAATCATGATTAAGGCAAAAGTTGGTAACTGAATCCATGAATTCTACAGAAAGTGGAAATATGGGTGCTCAAAGACAACGCTACAAATTTAAGACTGTTTTAAGAACTACTTAACCATTTCAGCGTTCATATAGAGGATGATTTATGTCCTTTTGTTTGTTTGGGGCACAAATATTTTTCTTTTTACTAGTTCCTCTTCCTTAATTTTAAGTGGTGGTGTTTTAAATAGCAATGCTGAATTCTTACTCTAGGTGCTCTGTAAACCTGCTTGTTAGAACAGCCACATTAAATGTAATTTTAAGCATTAATTTAGCAATTTACCATTATCATACAGCATTTGTGATGTCAAATCCTACTTTAAAAAAATAAAGGTCTCCTAGGGAAAACAAATACAAATTCATCAAAACAACCTGTTCAGAGGATAATCATTGTTAAAAATTAAAGCACACATTACTCTATTACTAAGCCCCTGCATGGCCCCTGCTTGGAAACATTCATCCAGTGTTTAGCCCTTAGAAGTTTCCATGAATTATACCAAGAGTAATCTGTGAAGTTTGGCTAAAATGCATACATCTCAGCCATATGGAGGAATAAAACAACCACCTCTTCTCAATACCTGACAGACAGGAGCGTTGAAGTCAATGTGCTCCCAGCTGAGTTTACCTGGATTGTCTTCATAATAACGTGGGTCTTGCCCAGTTTTGAAGGATGCGAACATAGATGTCATATGCTACGATACCACCTGTGGACGTTTACAGGTTTTCTATGAGGTCAAAATTCTAGGAACTCTAGGCTATTTAAGTAGTGCCCTCAAGAAAATTTCAGAGTGTTGGTTTCAGGAGCAGAGAAGAGCAGACACCCCTGCAGGTCCAGGGCTTGACTGACACGTCGTACCTGTCCGCTGTGAAGCAGTGTCACTAAAGGAAATGTTACAGTTCTAGCAAAAGAATTTATCTAGTTCTACTGTTGATATTGTTAGTCGTGGTAATAGTTATCTTGTTATCTACACTATGCTGTTACAGTATATGTGTTAAGGAACCTTTTGAGATAGGAGCTTCCATTATTACACTTAATGGGATAGCACCCTTGTAGTGTGGATGCATATAGCATCATGCTGTATGAACATACACAACTACATATGAATAAATGTTTATGTATATACAGTATGTGTGTGTATGTGTATTTTTTTTAAACTTGAATCACTTCAAATCCAGTGTGATCATGCGTAGCTATATAATTTGGAGCAAATTACATGACCTTTCTTTTTTTTTTTTTTAAAGATTTTATTTATTTATTTGACAGACAGAGATCACAAGTAGGCAGAGAGAGTGGAGGAAGCAGGCCCCCCGCTGAGTAGAGAGCCCGATTTGGGGCTCAATCCCAGGACTCTGAGATCATGACCTGAGCCAAAGGCAGTGGCTTAACCCACTGAGCCACCCAGGCGCCCCTACATGACCTTTCTAATAAGGCTATTCCCTTCTTTATAAAATGGGGCCAACCATAGGATTTACACTCAGGACCATTGTAATGAAATGTAATGAAACCATGAAAATGAAATAATACATGTGAAGCCATTTGCTTTACGCATAGTAAATCTTCAATAAATGTTAGTTACTATTGCTATTTTAATATTAATATTGCATTGGTACACCTTGTTTTTTATAGCATTCTAATTTAAAAAAAGGTGATGTTTTAAAATTTCCTTTTCTTCTAGGAGTGTCCCCATAAATAGAAACAATCAATATCGATAAAAATTGCTTTTTCCTGAGAACACAGTTTGTTGGAAAATTGTTCTCTTCCTTAACTTTTTCAAAAATTCAGTTATTTCATATCCTTATAGCTTTCCGTGAAGGTTGTGAAGATGAGTTTGCACCCATTTCATGACCGAGCATTCTCATGAGTAAGAAACAGAAGATAGATCTATAGCTTTTTTCTGGCAGTTAACTAAATCCGCACTTTACTTTTGTACTATTCTGTCACCATTTCTCTCAAAGAATAGAGGAGAGAGAGAGAAATAAAATTAATTAGGTTGTCTTCAGAATCTTAAAACTCAAGTCCATTATTTACCTTTGTAGAATTGGCCCTCTTTTGACTTCCACATGTCAACAGTCCTGAGTTTTTTGTGTTCCATACATAGTCGTATGAAAATACAGCCGTCCAAAGTCTGACATTGTGATCCCCAGTGTTCAGTGTCATGTTTGTACCATGAGGAACTGTGTATTATTTCTTCAGTAACTGATTTTAACAGTGACTTTATCATTGCCATGGTATTTTTTCCTTCAGTTTCCTTACTTTACTTCAGCTATGTATTATTTATTTTGCAATGAATTTTCTTCTCCTGTGTTAGGATCTTACCCAGTGTGTTACATGCCAAGAAAAACACATTACTGTAAAGAAGGAACCACCTGAGTCCCTGGGAATGACAGTGGCAGGGGGCAGAGGAAGCAAGAGTGGTGAACTGCCCATCCTTGTAACCAGTGTCCCAGCTCATGGCTGTCTGGCACGTGATGGCCGCATCAAAAGAGGTAAGATAGGGAGGGCTGGGAACAGTGAAACTCTTCCCATCTTCTCCCTGCATGCAACTCATGTTTGAAAAAAGTAACAAATATTCCCCAAATGTTCTATTAAATATGATTTTTTAAAAATCTTCTAAAGTGTCCCTTCCAAATATAAGTGTAAAACCTCTCTCTAAGATTAGAAAAACGCCTATTGGGGGGCACCTGGGTGGTTCAGTGGGTTAAGGCTTCTTCTGCCTTCGGCTCGGGTCATGGTCCTAGGGTTCTGGGATCGAGCCCCGCATTGGGCTCTCTGCTCAGCAGGGAGCCTGCTTCTTCCTCTCTTTCTCTCTGCCTGCCTCTCTGCCGTTTGTGAACTCTGTCTGTCAAATAAATAAAGAAAATCTTAAAAAAAAAAAGAAAGAAAAGAAAAACGCCTAATGGGAAGGAAAATTGCTGCAGTTTGATGATGTTTCCATTCTTTTTTTTTTAAAGAATTTATTTATTTATCTGACAGGCAGAGATTACAAGTAGGCAGAGAGGCAGGCAGGGGGTGGTTGGGGGGAAGCAGGCTTCCGGCTGAGCAGAGCGCGATGCGGGCTCGATCCTAGGACCTGGGATCATTAACTGAGCTGAAGGCAGAGGCTTTAACCCACTGAGCCACCCAGGCGCCCTTTCCGTTATTTTCTAATGTTTATTTAGATCATTGCATTATTTTATGTTGGAACAAACCCTCTAAAAAATAGAACACTCATCTTTTCCTTCCTAACCTTTTATATAATCCTCATTGCCCTTTTTTTTTATTATATTACTTGTCAGGGCAGCAAACACTTTTTTTTCTTCCTTAAGCAAAAGATGCTCTAATCACAAGTTTCATTTCTTTGTGTAGACCCAAGGATCTCTTCTCTTTTAGTATTCTGATAGATTCATGCTGAGCAAACTCTGTAGGACTATATCTATAGAACTGTGTAACTCTAAAACAGGATATGTTAAAAATTTATTTCTAAGAGCAAAAGATCAGGAAAGAACTATAGAAATCACTGAAGCCCAAAGAAGAGAAATGAACATGCCCAGGTCCTGCACAGTAGGAAAACGAGGTCTAATGACTTGGACTTCCAGTCGAATCACAGTGCCTCAAGACACATTTTTTCCTATACATGATGAAATTACCTTAAAAGTTTTGAGTTGTTTTGGAATGTTTTCCATGAATTGGATTTTTCCCTCGATATCGTAAGAATGACAGAGATGTGAAAAAATTACAAATAACAGGATGTATAGGGAAGATAATGACTTGGTAGCTCATCTCATTTTTCTTGTTTATTCCTTTGGACAGGTGATATATTGCTGAATATCAATGGCATTGATTTGAACGATTGAAGTCACAGTGAGGCCATGGCAATGCTAAAAGCCAGCACCACGTCCCCTGCTGTTGTCCTGAAAGCACTTGAGGTCCAGACTGTCGAGGAGGCAGCCCAGGCTACCGAAGAGCAGCCAGGCACCTTCAGCGAGAATGAGTAGGACTCCAGCTGGTCCCCGTCGTGGGTCATGTGGCTTGGGCTTCCAAGGTACTGACAGCGTTTCAGCAGTTTCATGGAATAATCGTAGTGACAACATTTCTCAGTATGGAACACAGTACATTCATTCGTCCAGGGTGTGAGGGGGAAGGTCCTGGTCAGAGATGAAAGTGGCAATGGCATATCAAGTTATAGAAGAAAAGGGTATTTTTTCCCTTAGATTATTATATTTTAAAAGATAAGTTTAAGGGGCATCTAGGTGGCTCAGTTGGTTAAGCATCCAGCTCTGGATCTCAGCGCAGGTCTTGATCTCCGGGCCATGAATTTATAAAAAAGATTTTTTTTTTAACTTCTAAAAAATTAAAACATTCTTAAAAAATAAACCCTTTACCTTATTAAAGGTAAATTTAATAGTAAGAACTAAGCTAAAAAGCCTTGGTGTATCTGTTTATAAAAATGAATAAAGCCATTCTGTCCATGACTATTAAGAAGGTTCTCAAGTGGACCAGCCATGAGATTTGGATGTTCATGATCTTGCTTTAGAAAAGCTGTCATTTACCACACGTGTACATGCTTAGACTTCGTGTGCATTTTTAAGCAGAAAAAACAGGTCAAAGTGTGGGGCCTTTTGAAAAGCTTTTCTAAAACCCCTTTCTTAATCTTGTTAACTCTCTCTAAAAAGGCAGGATGTCAAAACTCAGTTTTCATTGGACATGAGAGACTCTTTCAGCCAAACCACTGGTGTCTGAGAGTAGGTCTTCTCACCACCTTCGGGACTGTCACCCACCAGGACATTCTGTAGTTGGTCATTGTCTGCTCATGAAAGTGTTTCAGCTCCTGATGAGTGTTGTATATACTTTGGTATTGAAGTTGGAAGAATGTGTATTACTGTCTTTGTTTCTAGATCACTTTAGAGGAATCCTAAAACTGAACTAAGATGAAACTTTCTGATTCTGAGCCAAGTAGGAAAATGACTGATTTTTTTAAATAAAAATAAACAATAAGAATGCCAGTTTCTGAGACTTCGAGCTTCATTTGGATGTAATTTGTAATAACTAGCATTTGTATAGTGCTATGTGATGGATATTTTAAAAGTACTTTCACGTAAAGAATAGCAGAAAAATCCAGGATGAATGGAATTCATTTGTCTATCATCTAACTTACTGACTTGTCCTTGTGGTAGTGAAAAAGACCAAAAAGGCCTGAAACAGTAACAGAATTCGTATCTCAGGGCCCTGTAGGCATAGATTGGAATGGTTGCTATGAAACCATGGCCGTTCTACCTAATGGTGAGGGCTCAGCCAGCAGAGGGAACTCATTTATCCTCTTGAGTACTCAGCCTGATACACTGACCTGTCACTTGAAACCCAGCATATCAGAAAGGCCCGGTCCCACTGGGGGAGAAGTGGTCTCCTCGGCGGCGCAGGAGCCGAGCATGTGCACACCACTGCTGGTGGCCAGGCCGTGCTGGCGCTCCTTTAGTTCTTGTTACCTGGTGTTCCAGGTGTCCAGCTCCCCTAAGAAGTCCAGAAATGCTCACCCCATTGATGAAGGACTCCCACTCCTAGCGGCTTTGGCCAGCCTGCCGTGTGGGAGCAGGCCTGTCTTGGGCAGGACTGCCAGGTCGCAGGTGGACAAGGAGTCTGACTGGTCTCGGACAGGAGCTGGCAGGCCAGGACCCATGTTCCCACATGGGTTCCTTGAGATTTTTGTTTGGATGCGTACCCTGTCCTCTGACTTCTCTGCCTCCATGTCTGTCCCCAGGGTGGAGCATTTTCAGGTGAATCACAAAAAACAATGATATTTCAGATGAACAGTACATGGGATAATGAAATCTATTTGGAGTGTCTGCCTGTATCGAAAGCGTGTCTATCAGTCCAAGGTCACTATTCTGTGGACTCCTGGGGTTGTGTGTTGTGTGCAGACCAGTATACACAACCAGGTATTGGGAGGGCCACTGCTCTGTGGGTACCGGCGGCTCTTTTCAGCACGTCGCACACCACACAGGGTAGCAGCTCTGCTCTTTCTCAAAAGGGAGGGTCTTTCTCTGCATTTAGCTGGCGGTGTACCAGACAAAAGAGTTATTTGTTTTGTGTTGTGCTGTTTCATTGTTTTGGGAGAAGATTCAGAAAAACGAAAATACCTATATCATCTCTACAAAAGTTTGAAAAGAGAGGAATCACTCTTATGTTCTGCAGACACACACAGAAGGCCATATTGTAGTTTCCAGGCAGAGGAAAATCCAATTGAGGTGAAGTGGCCATGACAGAGAGAAGAGAAGTGGTTGCAGGGACTGGGGGAGGGACAGAGCAGTGAGCGATGAGGAGCGCGGGTGTCTCTGTGAGGAAACGTCGTAGAAGACATGGTTGTGCAACACTCTGGATGGACCTAATGAGACCTCCATATCCCACTGCAAAGGATGCGAGTAAAATGTTATATAAACTCAAATTCTACTTTATTTAATAAATTAAATCTATGAAGTAATTATAGAGGTGAACACAGAACACAAATATGATAAAAAAGGAAATGACGGGGGAGGGGGATATATGCTCTGGGGGTCCAACCAGCACGAGCTGCTGCTCAGGGGCCTAGCCTGCTTGCTCCACGGAGACAGGGGGCGGCAGCTGGGGGGCCCAGCCTGCTTGCTCCACGGAGGCAGGGGGCGGCAGCTTGTGGGCCCAGACTGCTTGCTCCACGGAGGCAGGGGGCAGCAGCTCGGGGACAGGACCCTGCTGGTCATCCAGTAAAGGCAACATGCCAGGTGGCTCTTCCGTGGCAGAGAAGTGAACGAGGGCCCTGACGACCATCTGCCCTGGTCCCATCGGGTCAGGTGGGGTCACTGGTCTCCCTAACCCACTGTGAGCTGCTGCAGCAGGGATGGTAGAGACCAGCTCAGGCTCCAGAGGTGCAGCGGGTGCCAGAGGGGCTGCTGGAACAACTTCCAGATTTTGCTCTGGGGCCGGCGCTGTAGCTCCAAGAAGAAAAAGCATCATCAACTTGATTGACTTCCCTTTTGCCTTTCCCTTTCCCCACCACTCAGCGTAAGACCCAGCCCCCGGAAGGTATCCCCGACGGAAGCCCATGGGGACAGTGATCTGAGATGACTCACTCTCTTCGGCCCAATTACAATCTACGGAGGCTTCCTCTGGGTGGCCCACCCTGTCTCCTCCTCAGGCCCACAACAGTTACCCCGAGTCCTCCTCACCCCCAGCCTCTGGCTCCGTGGCCTTTCTGGGAGGGCATTGACTTTCTGGCAGCAGAAGCTGGGCACGGCGCTGCAGGTCCGAGCCCGGCACATAGACCTGCAGGTAGGCCAGCAGCGTATGCAAACTGGGAAACTCCGGAGGCTGCACAAAATCCCCTGGATACTTTTCCACCCAGGTGTTTAGGATGGCATAGATGGCCCTGGGGACAGACATGGAGACAGAAAAGTCAGAGGACAAGGTATGCATCCAAACCAATATCCCAGGGAACCCCTGTAGGAACCTGGGCCCCTGGGCTTCCAGCTCCTGTCCGAGACCAGTCGGAGTCCTTGTCCAATTGCGACCTGGCAGTCCTGCCCGAGACAGGCCTGCTCCCAGACGGCGGGCTGGCCAAAAGCCTCTAGGAGTGGGAGTCCGTGATCAATGGGGTGATCATTTCTGGACTTCTTAGTGGAGCTGGACACACTCCTCAGTCTGTCTCCTTGCCCACGAGCCACTTCAATTCAACTGCATGTGCCCAGGGAGAGGTGGTGTCTGGCCTCTTAATTACCCTCACTGCACTCGCCTCTGCTCCGTGAAGATCCAACCGAGGAGGGAACAAAGGGACTCTGTCTCTAGCCAGGCCTTCCCAGGACCCTCTCCATACCTCCACCGTTACCTCCTCTGCCCGTTCACTAGGTGCCATGAGAGTGGGTCTGTTTCCACTGACACTCACCTCCCACAGGGTGTGGGATGTCTGCTGCTCCCTGGGCTCTACTGGGTCACCACTCTCCCTGAGCCCCCTCTGAGCACCCAGCGTGCAGGTGCCAACAGAATGCTGTGCGAAGGTTCCTAAATCCTGCGTTCTGGGTCCCAGAATTGGGCAGAGAGAGGGTTGGGAGGTGGTAGGCATGGAGCATGACCCTCTCAGGGGTGGAAGCTGTCCTCCATGCCCCTCTGCTCTCCCACAGTGCTCACACACCTACCCCAGCTCCCCAGGGCACCTTCCTAGTTTCCAGTAGAAGCTCTCAGACCTTTACCCTAAAGCAGGAATCACAGAGGTGTGCATGAAGGTCCATCAGCCCCTTGAACTCACAGGACCCTCACTGCCCTGCAGGAGAGGGAAGGCCCTCCTGGAGCAGCCAAAGCTTACTCACATGTCTCGCTGCTCCTGGGATCTCTTGACCTCTTCATATGTGGAGTAATAGCACCCGAATCTGGAGGAGGCCAGGGGGCATCACATGAGATGTCTGCGGATGTTGGCTCTCACCCTCTGACCCTCGACTAGCCTGCAGCCCTGGGGTGCTCTCTGTTCTGTGCCGGGATCCCATTCAGCTCCGAGATAATCGCCTCCACCTACTGGGGCTTCCTGAATGCTTGCTGAATGAAAGGGCCCCAACCAGCCCATCACGAACATCTGCGGGGGCCTGGCCCTGCTCACCCCCAGGGATGACTGTTCTGGATTCATCCAGACACAGACCCCAGAAAGAATCTCAGATTCCCTTTCAATGGCAAAGGAGCCCTGCTCAAGATCACAGTGAGGGTCAGGGATTAGGCAGAGGCTTCATCATGAGGGGCACAGGAATGTTCAAAGAGCATGCCCACAGGCCCTCCAGCAGACTTTTCCACCGGCGCAGGCTGCCAGGTATCCTTTCTGACACCTACCACTGAGTCCCTATAATACCTCTGCCCCAGTTAGAAGCAAGGGGAAGTTTGGGGAAGCTTGGGGACCTGCCAAAGTCTCACAACCAGGCATTGGCCTAATCCCACAGGGCAGTTAGGGGCAGGGGAGGGTGCTCACCTTG
The DNA here is from genome assembly GCF_964662115.1 of Mustela nivalis. Classification (NCBI taxonomy): domain Eukaryota; kingdom Metazoa; phylum Chordata; class Mammalia; order Carnivora; family Mustelidae; genus Mustela; species Mustela nivalis. The sequence continues at coordinate 185,936 of NW_028135730.1, read as the reverse complement.
CACATAGTTGGTCCAGCACCTCCCCAGAGCTGGCAAAGGTGTCGTATGTGTCCAGAAAGGTGTGGACACAGTGTAGATCTTGTCTGAGGATGGCAGGCACCAGGTGATCAATTGCGGCCTCCAGCTTGTTGGCCCGCTGTGCCATCAGCAGTGAGGTCCTCGTCCTCTTCCTGGTTGAACGATTTTTCCCCTGAGGTGAATCAGAGGAGACATGAGTCAGTGCTGTGGCCACCAGGAGGGTTGGGGCTTGGAGGGCAGAATGAGCCCCCAGATCTCAGGGACTTCTGCAAGAGGTGGGACAAGAGAGGCCAGAGTCCGAAAAAGAATCGGGTGACTCAGTGTCTCATTGGGTTCAGCCTAAGGCACTTGGTTTTGCTTCAGGTCATGGTCTCCGTGTCCTGAGGCTGCGCTCCTCGTAGGACTGTGTCCATAGGGCAGTGTCTGCTTGAGGATTCAGTCTCTCTGCTTCTCCCCACTCTCCCCCTGTCTCTCTCTCAAATCCATCAATCAGCCAATCAGTTAAGAAGCCTTTAAGGCAAAGAGAAAATGTTCTTGGAATCCATACAAAGAATTGAAAGAAATGATGTCTGAACTTGCTAGTATCTGAGGTCCCTTTGTGAGCGGAGTATGGATAGCACGTCCCTGCTTGAGTGGCATGGATCCTGTGATTTCTGATAACATAGCCCATTCTTTTTATTTTTTTGAAAGACTTGTTATTTATTTATTTGACAGAGAGAGAGGTGACAAGTAGGCAGAGAGGCAGCCAGACATAAAGGGGGAAGCAGGCTCCCCGCTGAACAGAGGACCCCACGCCCCCGACGTGGGCCTCGATCCCAGGACTGTGAGACCCAGGACCCATGACCTGAGCTGCAGGCCGAGGCTGAAACCCCTGAGCCACCCCGGCACCCAACATATCCCATTCTTGAGATGAGAACACAGAGATGTTTAAGGCGAGAGGGCTTAGGATAAGAAGGCACGGAGGCTGTAGGATGCCGCACTGTGCCTTGGCCTGAGAAGGGGATTACATCCAGTCCTGCCCCAGTAAAGGGCTCCATGGCTGTGATCAATGACTGGCCTTCCAGACCGCCGTGCAGTGCAGTGCAGTGAGGCCCCTGTTCCTTTTTTTTGCGGGGGGGGGGGGTGGGTCAACAATGTGTTCAATCAATACCAAAGCGCAGAGCAAGAGACAGAGTACCATGAGCCCCATGTCCCTTTGGATCAAAGTCTCTCAATTCACTCTTGCAAATAATCATTTGCAAGACTTGTAGAAGCTGAGGAATGACTGTTGGGCCAGTGGGGGCACCTGGGAGCACGAGTTAGGAAAATGCCTTGGCATGGGCAAAAGGAGTCTAAATCAATGATGAGACATGGTCTAGTCTCTTTAATGATACTCCTATAAGTATGTGGACAATGGCTGTGCTTCTGTCCAAGGCGTGGGCAGGACTATGTGGGCCAGTTTGGGGAAGAGATGGGATGCAGATTCACGGGAGTACAGGACTCTAGGAGGCCAGGTTGGCTTCTAGGAAGTGGGGCCCTTGGTGCTGCATGGGCGCCCCAGGGGTCGGGTCTCCCCAGCACCTGCACTCACCCTGAGCCAGCGCCAGACTCTGCTGGCCCTGTGCGGCTTCTTTTCCTTGGAGGAAGGAGAGCAGGCAATCTCCTCGGTCACCTCCTGCACCATGTCCTCTGGAGCATTCTATAAAGACAGTGCCCGACAGCCAGGCAGGAGGCCTTAGAGCCCTGTCTGGAGGCCTTTGCTGGTCTTCAGACCCAGGGCGCTCCATTCCAGACACACCACAGCCCAGGTGGCAGAGCCCTCCCCCAAGGAGAGAAACGTGGCCCAGCTTCAGGGCCTTGGATGTGCTCTGGCACAGCTCAGAGTCACCTCAGGAATCCCCTGTTTACCCTGCCCACCCTGACATTGGTGTGAACAAGAAGGGATCACAAGAGTATCCACTGTACTCACCCTCCTCCAGACCATGGGCAGGAACCCCCACATATCCCTCCTCCCCCCAAACTCCAGAGGAAGGGATAGGGCTTCCCTAGGACGGTTCAGAGGGGTGGGCATCGCCTAGTCTCCTCATAAGTAAGTACCTTATGGAGTCTCCCTCGAAAGGACCTGCGGCATTGTGGGGGTGGTTTTAGCCAATGTCTGCAGCATGGGATCAAGTCATTTTCCTGGGGGTTCTGGTACCCAGAGCCCCGGAAACTGGGTACACAACAGGAAAACATCTTTCTGTGTCTAGGTCCTGAGTCCAGTAACCCTGCTACTGGACTAGACTGGCTGCCTGGTTGCAGGGGTTCCAAGTTCTGAAGGCCTTTGTGATCCAGGCAGTGACATCACTTCCTGAGATGCCCTATTGGGGCCCACTCCTGGTTGGACCCCTACACGAACAGTGCTCCCGTCTGCAATCTCCTGTTCCCCCTTCTGATCTAAAGCAAACTTGATCATAGTTTCACAAGAATAAGAGAGAAGGAGAGCGACTGGAGCAAAGATAATATTTGAAGAGACAATCCCTCATTTTTTTTTTTTTCAGAATGCTTGATAGACACCAATCCATGGAATAAAGCAACCAATGAATTCCAAGTATATTAAAAAGAAATCCAACTCTAAACACAGGCTATTGAACTACAAATTCACTATGGTGAATTCATTATGGCAACACCAAGGACAAAAATGGGGATTTTAAAACCATCCAGAATAGAAGTACAAATTACCTCCAGCAGATCAACAATTAAACTTCCAGTAGACTTCTCTTCAGCGATAGAAGCCATGGAACATTGCAATGGTATCTTCCATATACAGAAAGAAACAACTGACAATCTCAAGTACTTTTCCCAGGGGCACCTGGCTGGCTCAGTCAGTGCGGCATAGGACACCTGATCTCAGGGTTGTAAGTTTGAGCCCCATGCTGAGTGTAGAGATTACTTGGGAAAAAAATCTTTCAAAAAATGAATATAAATAATAAATAAATAAAATACTTCTCCCAGGAAAAAATATCTTTCAGAAAATAAGAGTAGGGAGGAAAATTCATTTTTCCAACAAACAAACAAACAAAAAGATTGAGTTTGCCATGATCCATACTAAAGCAAATTCTAAATTTATACTTCAGATTAAGTAAAATGATCAGAGATGGAAGATATAAGCTACAAAGGAAAGGAAGATTTTTTTAATGTAAAGAAATGAATAAATGTAAATAAACACTGACTGCATAAAACAATAATACTCAAGTTTTATAAAATTGAAAAGCAATTTAAATATATGAGTGAGGACTGAAATAAAGTATCTTAGGATCCTTGCATCATCTTGGTAGAAATTAGGAATGCTAGTTAACTTTAGTCTTAAAAAGTTGTGTGTAGGGACGCCTGGGGGGCTCAGTCAGTTAGAGCATCTGATTTTTTATTTTAGCTCAGGTTATGATCCTGGGTTGTGAGATCAATCCTGCTTAAGATTCTTTCTCTTTCCCATTTTCTCTGCCCATTCCCATATATGCCCACCCTGCTGTCTCCTTCTCTCTCTCTTTCTCAAAAAAGAAAAGAAAAAAAAGGCTGTTTATATTTTTTAATTGCTAGTAAAACTGCTTTTAGAAATAGCATACAAATTCCAATTTAATAGAAGATGAAAATGGAATTGTATTTGCCACAGCATAAAAATAATGTCAGATGTCAATGAACAAATTTAACAAAATATGTGTAAGATATTTATAGAGAATGTTATAGAACCTCATAAATGGATGGATGAAAAGATATATTGGAGTAGATCTATCTCAATTTCTCTCTCTCCCCTTGCCAACACACACACACACACACACACACACACACACGAAGACCTAACTAAATGGAAGGGCTGCACTATATTCATGGAATAGAAAACTCAATTTTAAAATCTATCAATTCTTTCCAAACTAATCTATCTATAAATTCAATGTATTCCCAATCACTATCCTAACAGGTTGGTGTGTGTATATATTTTGGAGGTGCAGAGAAATTGTCAGTATGTATGTGTAATGAGCTGATTCTACAACCTATATGGTGATGTAAAGGTCTAAGAATAATTCTGAGGAAGAACAAGAAGGCAAGATTTTCCCAATATAGTACTTAAGGTGGCATGTTGCAAGAATAGGCAAACAGAATGAGAGTCTGGAAATAAAACCACATATATGTAGCTATCTGGTTTATGAAAAAATGTGATATTACAGATCAGTATGGGGAAACTCTCTTTTCAATACATGAGGCTGAGAAAATTTGCTATCTATATGGGTCAAAAGATGAAATTTGATTCTGACCCCACAGTATGCATTCCTATGTTGATTGAAGACCCAAGTGTGAAAGGAGGAATTATAAACTTTTGGAGGTTAAGTGAGAAGAGTCTCATGACTTTATTATAGAGGAAATTATTTAAAACAGACTATACAAACATTGTAGACAATAAATTGAACAGTACATAAATTGTACATTTCTATTCCTTAAAAAAAAAAAGACAACAATAAAGCAGTACAAGGACAATCCATAGAGTGTAAGGCAGGTTTTTAAAAACTATTTTATTTATTTGAGAAAGAGAGAGAGCATAGGGGGAAGGAGCAGAGGGAGAGGGACAAGCAGGCTCTGTGCCGAGCACAGAGCCCCACATGGGGCTTGATCCCAGGACCCTGAGATCACGACCTGAGCTAAAATCAAGAGTTTGAGGCTTAATCAACTTGCCACCCAGGCACCCAGCGTTTAAGGCAGTTTTTTTTTTTTAAAGATTTTATTTATTTATTTGACAGAGAGAGATCACAAGTAGGTAGAGAGGCAGGCAGAGAGAGAGAGAGAGGAGGAAGCAGGCTCCCTGCTGAGCAGAGAGCCCGATGCGGGACTCGATCCCAGGACCCTGAGATCATGACCTGAGCCGAAGGCAGCGGTTTAACCCACTGAGCCACCCAGGCGCCCCAAGGCAGTTTTAATACAAATAATATGCAAAGGATTCATATTAAGAAAATATAAAGAACTTCTATAAATAAATTAGAAAAAGGCAGAGGCTCCACAGAAAAACGGGAAAAACATTTAAACAGGACTTCACAAAATAAGACAGACAAAAGTTCAGTAAGCATATATGAAAGTATTTAACTTTATTTTTAATCAGGAAAATTCAAAAACGTTGACACTAACATGTTTTGGCAAGGATGGATAACAGCATGGATTCTCAGACCATGGTTGCTGTTGGGGTGTAATTTGTTACAAAACCTTTCAAGAACAATTTATCTTCCTCTTATCCAGTGGAACACATACATAGCCTAGGAACCTTGGACTGAGCGCGCCTCCTTTCCTCTAACAGGGCTTGGACTGCTCAATAGGGCCCTCCCCACCTTGGGATTCCACGCATCCTTTTACCAGTAAGGAAAGACATAAGCAATAATATTCAACATCCATGAGGTACAGATTACATCAACACGTATGCAAACACAGACCTAAGGGAACGGTTTTGCTGTTTAACGCCAAGCGCCTATCCTTTAAGAGGACGGGAGTCCCACCCCCACCATGCACGCCCCCCAGGCCACGCCCCCCCGCAGCCCGCCCCGCCGCCCAACCAGCCCAGCCGCCCCCCCCCCTCAGCCTTCCCCTTTCTATTATGCCCTGCGGCAGCGAGCTCCTCCCATCCTAGGGTGCCTTGCTCCGCGGGCTCGCTCCCGGTGGGTTACGTGCGCAATGCGGGCTCGCTCCCGGTGGATTACGTGCGCGGGCTGGAGCCGGAACGTGCTGTCGGGTGGTTGCCCCACCCACCTCGGCCTTGTCTTCTCAGCCTCTAGGGCTTGAAGTTCCCGCCATGTTGCGGCGGGGCAAGAGCGTTGCTGCCTGGCCCTCCTTGGCTTTGAAGAGACACGAACGTCCAGAACCCCTGCAGCTTCCTTTCGGCGCTGAGACCCGGCAGCCATGTCCACGGGGTTCTCCTTCGGGACCGGCACGCTGGGCTCCACCACCGTAGCCCCCGGCGGGACCGGCGCAGGCGGCGGTTTCTCCTTCGGGACGGGGCATCTAGGTAACTGCGCTTCTGCGCCTTCCCGGCCTGGTCCTCTCCGTGAGACTCCCGTGGGTGGGCCCGTCCCTCTCCCTTCGCGCTGGGTTCCTTTCTAGTGGGTCTGGGAAGAAGAAAGACAGACTTGCGCAGCGCCAGCCTCATAGTCCTGCCGTTTGGGGACCTGGTCGGGAGGGTGGTCACAGGGGTTGTGAGGTCCCCAGAATCCACAATGGTTCACCCAGTGTCCCTGTCGAGTGGGGTCTGGCTGGGTGAAAGGGCCTGGGGTTTCACGCCGAGCCCTAGCAGTGCGGCAGTCTGAGGCACAGAACGGAGAACGACATTGTGGGTCATTCTGGGGTTTCAGAAAAAGACAATAGGAAAATTTTAAGGGGGACAATTAGAGTTTTATCCCTGATAATTCAGAATTCATTGCAGGATATACGGCTTTGGACATTCCACTGCTTTAATGATTTCGTGGTATTCTAAACGAGCTCACCTCTTGGTACCTCATGGTCCTTTGTTACTGTAGTTTTTTGTTTTAAATACCTGTTGCAGCATTTCTTGGTGGTCATTTTGAACAGTGTGCGTAGTAGTATTCGTGAGTGTTATGGTGGAATGACTCACATTGTCTTCTAGTTACACTGAAAACTGTAGGTAGCATATTTATCGTTTTTGTGCAACCTGCTTAAGCACCGCTTCAGGCGATGACGAAATACAGCCAGCAGAGGTTTAGGAAGAGACATTAATAGTAAAAGGTCATTTTCATGGTGAGAGATTTAATTTTTAGAACTCCCGTCTTTTTAAGGTAAAAGAGGAGTTCATTACATCAAGAAGTGTGCATAGAAAATGTTACAAGGTATCTATCTCCTGAGGCTTGAGGGATGTCATTGTAGAGTAAAAAGCCCAAAGTATCTTCCTTATATTAAAAAGGGGAGGTACAGGGGCGCCTGGGTGGCTCAGTGGGTTAAGCCTCTGCCTTCAGCTCAGGTCATGATCCCAGGATCCTGGGGTTGAGCTCCACATGGGGCTCTCTGCTTACCAAGGGGCATACCCCCTGCTTCTCTGCCTACTTGAGAGCTCTCTGTCAAATAATAAATAAAATCTTTAAATATATATATATATATAATTTACCAAGAAAATTTGGGGAGGTACAGACTACACAGTCAAGGAAAAGTCTGGGAATTTCCCTTAATACCTCCTTTTCTCTCTGCACCCTTAATCAGCAAGGCCTGCTAATTTTAATTACCTAGTTTCCATTTGCTTCACTTCCAGTGCCACCCTCCTGTTGCAAGCTCTTGTCATTCATGGAGCTGATATTTATTGAACACAGTTCCATATAATGGACTCTGTTTCAGATGGTGAAATAAATAAGGGTACTGGTTCTTTCTTCCAGGTTTTCAACCAGTAACCCTTCTCCGATTTGGCGAAAACTATTCCTATCATCTCCAACTTAGATTAGTTCAATGGAATCGCAATTGCTGTGTCAAAAATATACTTTTTTTAAAAGATTTTATTTATTTATTTATTTGACAGACAGAGATCACCAGTAGGCAGAGAGGCAAGCAGAGAGAGAGGAGGAAGCAGTCTCCCTCCTGAGCAGAGAGCCCGATGCAGGACTCTATCTCAGGACCCTGGGATCATGACCTGAGCCGAAGGCAGAGGCTTTAACCCACTGAGCCACCCAGGCATCCCGATTTGGTCTCTTTAGGTAAATCATTTTAGGGAAGTTACTCTCCAAGCCTCAGTTCCCACATCTGGAGCAGAGATGCTGATGAATAAAGTACTTAACATCATATCTGGCACTTGGTAAGTGCTCCCTAAATGTTACTTTCTAAGTCCACATCAGGGCATGCTGGAGAAGTTAAAACAATATTCCTGACCTGATGGAGTCAACAGTAACACATTCTGATGAACCATTGGCAGATAATAGTGGGTTGAGGCAAAACTTGGTCCTGTTTGGGGTAGTTTTTAAATAAATTTCTCTCCTGTAGAGAAATTTCGCTTTTGCTTTCTTGAGTAAAAAGATACCACTTTGAAGTATTTCTTCGGTAATGTTTTCACATTTAATTATGAAACAGTGCCTTGTGTCTTCAGTTATCTTAAGTTGTCAAGAAATTTTAAATATTTTGTCTAAAAATACAAAATTTCAGAAAAAATAAAAATACATAATTTCATTGTGCATCTTTCTAATTTGTGGAATAGCAGTAAAACCAAAAGGGATCACTGAATTATTTGGCAGGGAGGAGAGCATAATTACCATTTCCTTAATTTGAGGTCTTCAAAATTTGCCAGCAACATTTATTAAAATACCTTTTTAGTTCAGTTGATTAAGTGTTCAACGTTTTGTGCTTTGTTGGTGAGACCTTGCAACCCTGTTTTGCCAACCTTCTGTACTTCACATACCCATGTTCCTAGAGATCATTTTAAAATGAATGATAGGGGTGCCTGGGTGGCTCAGTGGGTTAAGCCTCTGCCTTTGGCTAAGTTCATGATCCCAGGGTCCTGGGAACCAGCCCCGCTCGGGCTCTCTGCTCAGTGGGGAGCCTGCTTCCCTTTCTCTATCTCTGCCTGCCTTTCTACCTACTTGTGATCTCTGTCTGTCAAATAAATAAATAAAATCTTTTAAAAAATGAAATAAATAAAATAAAATAAAATCCATGATAAACTAAGACACAGGGACAGCTCCCTTTTTTTTTTTTTTAAGATTTTATTTATTTATTTGACAGAGAGAGATCACAATTAGGCAGAGAGGCAGGCAGAGAGAGAGAGAGATGAGGAAACAGACTCCCCGCTGAGCAGAGAGCCCGATGTGGGACTCGATCCCAGGACCCTTTTTTTGACCCCCTACTCACTGTTGATGACTGGTTTCAAGTTCTGTTCCCCTCACAGTGATTGGCTGGTGTAATACATTGTATAAAATGTGTATAGTAGAATTTATTAAGTTCCTAATGATGACAGTAATAACATTTATTAAGTGAAGTTAATTCACCATGCATAATCTCTCAAATCTTTTGCAAAAAATCTGTTAAGTGGGCAAAGTTATTAACATTTTGCATATGAGGAAACAGAGGATCAAGAAGCCTAAGTTATGTCACACAAGTCCCAGGACATTGGAGAGCTGGCCCTGGAACCCAGCCATAACACCGCTACCTCCTTAAATTGCAGTGTCCCAGACATAAGCTTTTTAAAACTGACTTTGACTTCTCTTGGGATTATGTCTGTTTGGAAGGGCAGGCAGGATAGAATAAAGATACCTATATAGGATGAATGGGAGCTCCCATTATGTTATGTGTTATAGTCTCTTTTAACTCTCCTCTACAATTTTTGGAGTGTCAGGTTGTTGAGACATTTTGATTATTTTAATAATTTGTTCTCCCACTATAGATAGCAAATATGAGCCCCTGAGTTTTGATAAGAACAGTTGAAAGTCGTGAACTTTGTTCACATCACTTGCTATCACCAGCTGTTCTTTTGAGCTTTCAGAAACTCTGAAGAGTATTTCTCCTTATGAACACATAATCTTGATAGAGGGTAATTTTTACTTTCTATTTTACTCTTGCCAGTTATGTTTCTCTCCCCTACCCCAGTTCTTGATGCTGTTTTGGTGACAAGAAAAGTAACTGTATCCCCCGTCCCTGCCTAAATCCATGAATATGGTGATAAAGCAACAGAGAGGTTGCAAAGATCACTTAAAAGAACTTTTCTGAGTATGTTTTATTTTTCTTTATTTAGTAGTTGGGAAAGAACAAATGTATTTAGAAAGATGAACTATACATGAGTCATTCAAGAGGAAAATGATCCACATTCATAGGATTGCTCTGTGGCCATTTTAAAATATGCTAACTGTCAATAAAACTTAGAGAAGGAGAATATGTGATACTGTTTATGATTTTCTTGGGATCTGAAATCTTTTGTATGTGACTTATTTTTAAAGAGAACAGGAGAATATTTGAATTGGGTTGGTTAAAAATAAATTGATAGTTCTTTTTGTATTCTATGGCATTATATTGAATATGTGAAAAGAAAGAAGGTGTTTAACCTTGAAGAGTTAATTTTTATTTTTCTTTAGGAAATACTGGCTCCAGTAGACTTTATTTTGTGTTCTTTATAAATAAGCAACCCTTCAGTGGGGCTCAATTTTGAAACTCTTGGAAGCACTGCAACTCCTGCCACGACATCTGCTCCTTCAGGTGGTTTTGGAACCGGGCTCTTTGGATCGAAACCTACCACTGGGTTCACTCTGGGAGGAACAAATACAGGTAAGGAGGATTGTCACATTTCAGGGAGTAGCTATGGGATATTCTTTTTAAAGTTCTGGTTTATATTTCTTCCCTTGATAGGGATTGTCAGACCTAAAAAATGGTAAATATTAAGATGAAAAAATATATAGTGGCGTGCACTTAAGGGCCAGTGGTAGGCCCAACATTGGTTATGATCTATTCTAGTGTAAAGGAAAACACCCATTTAGGGCTTCTTGGATGGCTCAGCTGGTTAAGGGTCTAACTCTTGATTTCCACTCGGGTCATGATCTCATGCTTGCAGAATGAGACCTTCTTTGGGCTTTAAGCTCCTTGGGGAGTCAGCTTGAGATTCTCTCTCTATTTCCCTATCCTCCTGTTGCATACTGCACCCCTCTCCCCCAAGCTCTTTCTCAAAAATAAATAAATCTTCAAAAAAGAAGAGAAACAAATTTAAAGAAATGCGATTTTTTAAAGAAAGATTTTATTAATTCATCAGAGAGAGCGAGAATAAGCAGGGGGAGCAGGAGGCAGAGGGAGAGGCAGGCTCCTCACCGAGCAAGGAGCCCATTGCAGAACTTGATCCCAGGACCCTGGGATCATGATCTGAGCTGAAGGCAGCCGCTTAACTAATTGAGCCACGCAGGCATCCCAAGATCTCTTTTCAAAATAACTTCTTTTTTGGTATACTTGACACAATGAAGATATACATCTTTAAATATAAAGAATTAATTTAGTTTTTACATGAGAGTATATAATGCAGTGTTTCACCTTAGTGAAAATAAATCAAGTTTACCAATTTGGACGTTAATTTAATTTAGTATATATGGGGCAGTCAGCATCCTTTCTTGCTATAACATTATAATTTACCTTGATTTGCTGAAATCTTATAAATCGTTACCAGATTATTTTATTATTATTATTATTATTATTAATTTATTTATCTGTTACCAGCTTTCCTGATGTATAATTGAGAAGTAAAAGTGTAAGATATTTAAAGTGTAGAGCATAGTGATTTCATATATACATGCACATTGTAAATGCCCATCAAGTTAATTAACACATCCAATACTTGATAATTTAAAAAGTATCCAATTACAAAGCATGACTAGAGGATAAGAAGTATTCACCTGGAAATATACAAACTAAAACTGCTTTTTCAGAAGGATTTAAGAAAAACAAGTAGTATGTTCACATTTTTTGAATTAACAGATAAACTCTGACCTTTTTAGTAAAGAAAAATTAATAGACCCATAAATACAGAGAACTGATGGTTGTCCGAAAGGGTAGGGAGGACAGGCAAAATGGCTGACGGGGAGTTGGTACAACCTTCCAGTTATGGAATCAGTCACAGGGATGGATATAATCCGTGGTATTGTAATTAGGTTGTATGGTGACAGATAGGGTAGTGACACTTGTGGCGAACATAGCATGTATAGAGTTTTCAAGTCACTGTTGTACACTAATGTGACATGGTGTGTCTACACTTTAAAAAATTACCTAAAACGTAAAGAAGTTAAAATTATATTATCCAGACTACATACACCATTAAATCCCAGCTTTAGACTTATTCCATGTTATTTGCTTAAAGCAATTTTGAAGAAAAATGGGATCCAGCTTGAAAGCATTTGAGAATTTTGTCCATTGAGGGAAAATCATTGTAAAGACTTTGTAAATTATATTTGGTTTGTTTGTAGGACTTGGACAGAATGCTTTAGGCTTGACTTTGGGAACCACAGCAGCTACTTCAACTGCAGGCAATGAAGGTCTTGGTGGTATAGATTTTCGTACCTCATCAGATAAAAAGAGTAAGTAATGTTCTGTTCTAACAGTAAGTTAAATTTCTATGTCAGTAAGATTTTTAGTTACATGTTCAGTAGTAAAGTTTTTACTTTATATCTCACAAATTTTTTGTGTATTATGTGTTTAAGATTTTATTTTCATAGAAGATTGAGTTTTGTTTATGCATACAGTTATGTAGCTATCAGTGTGTGTATGAATATATGTTCTTAAGTTGGGATCATGAACACATGTATGGTATATAAGTTGATACTTGAACAACATGCTTTGAACTGGTTAGGTCCACTTATATGTGAATTTTTTCCAGTAAAAGTGGAGTCCTGTAAATGTGTTTTCCTTACAATTTTCTTAATATTTTCTTTTCTCTATCTTACTTTATTGTAAGAATGCAGTATGTAGTACATATCACATACAAAGTGTGTGTGAATAGACTTTATATTGTTAGAAAACATTCTGGTCAGCAGGAAGCTATTAGTAAATATTTTGGGGAGTCAAATTATGTGTAGATTTTCAACTGCCTGGGTGTTTAGGACCCTTAATCCCTGCATTGTTCAAAGGTCAACTGGATTGCTTTGTAACCTGTTCTTTCTCATGTGTTATATCACCGATATTTGTCAGTTCAGTAATTCTTTAGGAGTGTTTTATTGCTGCTTAAATCAGCTTTATGAATCAATGCATCATTAATCAGTCGTCCTTCCATTATTAGTGTTTGTATTCAGTTCGTATATTCTAGGAAGTATCAACATATTGAGCATCTTTATGGGGAGAGGCAATGTGGTATTGTAGCTTAAGGGGTTAGACTTGAGCTGAAATCTGGCTTCAGACCCCTCCACTGTTGATAAGCTCTGTGACCTTGTTCAAGTTATTTATCCCTCTGTGCTTTAGTTTCTTTATCTGTAAAGTGGGGGAAAAGAACAGTAACTACTTGACATTGTTGGCCCAAGGATTACAGTTTATAAGACTTCAGTAGAGCCAGGCACATAATGAATGCTCTCTATGTGTTTGTTTTTCTTATAAATTTTCATTCATATTTTTGATTATTTTTTAAAGACAAATACCTAGAAACTGAATCACTGGCTTAAAGAGAGGGAGATTTTTGGAGACTCTTGGTAAATATTGTAAAATTACTTTCTAGATAGAGTTTACCAATTACCCACCAGCCAGTATGAAAATGCCGTTCTCACTGTGCTCTTGCAATGCTGAATATTCTTTTTAAAAAATTACCAATCCAGATTCATTTTGAAATATGTTTTAGTTTTGTTGATTCCCTGTGCATGATTTTTTGTTTTGTCTTGCATTGTGTCTTCTGCCTCTGATGAAAGCATGTATCTCGTATTGCATTGAATCCTCTGAAAAACTTAGAATGATTAACAGTTGAAGGTGTCCATATATCTGTGCAAGAATTTTTTATTTGGATGTAGACGATTCTAGGGTGAAGTACTGTTTTAAAAGCTGGCTATCCTAAAATCCTTTTAAACTTAGAAAATTTAGGATAACTTTGAATGAAAATTGATTTTTATTTTATTTTACTTTTTTTTAAAATTTTATTTGACAGAGAAGAAGAGACAGCTAGAGAGGGAATACAAGTGGGGAGTGGGAGAGGGAGAAGCAGGCTTCCTGCTGAGCCAGGAGACTGATGTGGGGCTTGATCCCAGGACCCTGGATCATGACCTGAGCTGAAGGCTGATGCTTAACAACTGAGCCATTTAGGTGCCCCGAAAATTGATTTTTAAACATAGGGGTTTGTCTCTTGGTTTTACTTAGTTTTCTTTGTTAGCCGCATCAAAATTAGAAGAAATTATTGTAGATGTTTTAGCAGCTTTTTTTATTAATCAGCTGAAGCAGTCTGGTACCCTTGAACTACTTTGATTTTAATTATGAAACTGGTTCTCTCTTTATTGTAATTGCTTTTAGGCTCCACATGAAAGACTTGATTGAGGCAAAGGAGTAAGAGAAATATAAGGAGTTAATCTCTCTTCACGCCCTTCCCCCCACCCCCGCGCCACTCCACCTTCCCCCATTGTCTTCTTCTTGTGTTGTGCCTCAGAGTTGAAACAAAGGGGTATGTAGAGTAAGTGCACATGACCTGATATACCACATCCAGTTCCTTTAACCTGCTATACGTGTCCAGGGGTTCTTTATTAATCTAAAGGATTTCTCTGTTTCCCTAGCTGCTGCATCAGTTAGCCTGGACCTGCTGTATTGGGTTTGATAGATGAAGAGGGGTAGGAAGCAGTGGTCTATAAGTGGGGGCAGCATGGAGTAAGATCTAGAGACAAGGATGCTCTTTACTCTTTTGAAGAACTGCTGGAAAACCGGCGAGCTGCAGTATGGGAAGATCAGATTCCAGATGTCATAAAGGGAAGGGCCGTGTATGTCATCTTAAAGAGTTTTGTAATTAGACGGAGGACAGTTGAGACCCACTAGGGTTTTGATGTGAATAATATGACATGAGATACGTGTTTGAAGAAGAGCATTCTGGCAGCCATGTGGAAGATAATGTGCAGGAGGGCAGGAACAGAGGTGGAGTGCTGACAGTGAGCTTTGACAGCAGTCCACAGGTATTACAGATGCCAAGCTAGATGGACTAGTCAGGGCCCACGGTAGGCCAAAAACAGGCCTAAGTTTCCTATACGCAGGTTTGTGTGTATAGAGACTTCTGTAAATATAATAAAAATGGAATATCAAAGAGAGAGCAAAATAGGATGCTAATGAATAAAAAAGTTGAAGTCTGTGGGATAAAAATTAAATCCCTCCTTTATCTTACTGTGTCTCGTCCAGTCAAAGGCTTGCATCTGTAGAACATGGATATCAATTTCAGAATTGTTAAACTATGAAAGAGAAATATCAACATACAAAGTAAGGAAAAATAAATTGTAGTTAGATTAAAAAGGTAAACAAAAGAAACCCTATGGACAAAGGCAAAAGGTAAAGGACAGGTTGGAAGTAAAATACTTGCTGTTTCGACGCTTTTTTTCTTCACATTTTAACATCCGAAATTGAGATGTATCTTGAAATGAAGGTCTCATTTTAGAAATAGACACATAAAGTGTATGTATGAGATAATTAATATGCTTAATGTTGAAATAGCTCTGAGAAGTCAGTGAGAAACATACCTCAGATATACCTCAAATAGCCTGAATAGACCATTCACTCAAGGAGAAATAGGCTTGTCTAATTAATATTTGAAATGTTTCACTTAGTACTGTCAGAAATATGAATTTAGATGATAATGAAGTGGCATTTCTCACCTATGTACTGGCAGTGATTGTTTCAGGAAAATGTCCATTGTTGTTGAGGGTGTGACGGAAAAATTACTTATTCGTAGTAGGTGGGAAGTTAAATTGGAACAGTTGTTTTAAAGGATCAGTTGATAATACGTAGGTTTTCCTTGATGTAATCTTTGACCTATAAATTCCTCTTTTTGTGGAATACAAATAAAGTCATGCACAAGTATTTGGAGATAAAGGCATTGACTGTAGCTGCATTGTTTATATAGTAAAGGTGTATATGTTAAGAAGAGGGTTGGGCAAAAAGTTTCTGATACAGCTATGTCATCAGTATTCTGTGGTCATTTAAAATCATGTTGACATGAAAAAGACTTAATTTCAACATCCTGAGAAAATATGTGCACATAACTTATGGTCATCCCGATCATGTTTAAAAATGTGTGTGTAAGTGCCAAAAGAGGTTGAAAGAGGAACCATTAAGGTTCTCTGATGGGATGAAGTTTTGTGTGTTCCTGTATTTCCTTCATTAAGCAGGTCTTATTTTGCAGTGTGAAGTAAATTCTGGAAAAGCAGAAAGTGAGTCACTGCAGTTTGCTGACGGAGCATTTTTACTTTTCTACTTTTAGACATACACTAATAATGATAACCACTAAATAAGTGTTCATAAGAAAGCTGTTGATCTATCTGCACACATTAAAAACATCATCTTAAAAAATTGCTGCTTCTGTAAAATATTTAGAGACATCCGCGTAGTCTGACATATTTTAGTATTCTAAACTGATAGAATCTAAGAAAGCATCCAGTAGAACTTGCAGGAGGTCAACTGTGCTAAGCAAGAATATTTTTCTTAGAAGATAGTTGAAAGAGGAAGAATCTCGCCCTTGAAAGAAATAGATACAAATCAGCTACGTAATTATCTGTTTATGTGTATACAAACATGTCCCCATAGTATGTTGTTTGGAGTTTGTGACAAGTGACCTCATATGATGTCTATAAGGCTGTCCGAAAAATGCTTAGAAGTTTCTATTTATACCTAAGTTTGTGTTAAATTAAAACTTGAATTTGGAATACATTGTTAAATGACCTGTTTTTACATAAAGCTTCTTGAATTTTCTAGGTGATAAAACAGGAACAAGACCAGAGTAGGTTTACAATTTAACTTTTAAAGTATTTTATTTGAAGAATTTTATTTGTTAATTTATAGGCAGGTGGTCTCATCGGAAGTAAAAGAAACTATATAGACATTTAGAAGAAAAATTCTTTGAATCAGTTTTTGTCTAAAGTAAAATAATAAACATATGCTCTGGAAAGATTTTGGAAGGTCAGATCTTTAATTTTTAGTCATTAGGAAAGTTTATATCCAATGCTTTCTGGAATACTTTATGATCAGTTTTAGGTATATATACCTTTTCTATATAAACTACTATACCAGTCCCATTTATTTTCTGATGATGAAGAGGGAGAAAAGCCTCTATCTATAATATACATCAGATAGGTTTGAAGATCACTATTTTTACTAGCACTTACATTTTCTCACCTAATTTGTATTACATTAGATAAAACATTTGTAAATAAATGATCAAGTTCATGCCTCCAAAATATCTTCTGTATACTTTAGCCCTATTGCATAAATGAGAAAGCTGTAGGAGACTGAGGTTTGCTTCAGGTTCTATCAAGGAAGTAGTAGCAGATCTGTGACTGAATTTTAACTCATAATTCCATTACAGCCTGCCACATTTCACCTCTTCCTTTTCTCATTAAATATTTATGATTCCCTTAGTCTATCCATAGGTTTTATTTTGTTGAAGAATAAATTGAAATTCTAAAAATCAACTAAAATATAATGAGAATCTCTATTATGAGAAGTTTGTAGACTTTCTTTAATGAATGCTTTAATATTTTTGAACGAAATAAAAGGTCAGTCATAGAGTTTTTGAGCCAGGGGAACTTAGTTCAATATTTAATCTCTTGTATTTTCTAATTTTTTTTCTTAAACATTTGGTCAGATGCATTTATGTGTACTTATGATAGGTGCCAGTCCTTTTAGAAGAGAACTCCCTGTCAGATGAATTGTTAAAGCTATTTTAAAGGTCAGGAAACAACATTTTTTTTATAAAGAGATTTGAAATCAACCATAAGAGCTCTAAATGGGGAATATTTGTTTTACCTCCTCCCCTTTAACACTTATGTAGTGGAACTCAGCTGTCAGCTTTTTAGAACCTCAATGGCTTTAATCTATCTGTGTCATTTTTCTCAGGGATAGTAAAGCACTGAAGTCTGAAAATCTCCCTCCTGTCATCTGCCAGGATGTTGAAAACCTCCAGTAAGTGTGTCATATGTAATTAGATATATCATGTTGAAGAATGTTAGAATCTACTTTAAGGGGAACATCTCTTCTTCCTCTTAAACATTTTAACTTGGGTGTTGGTAAAAATTTTAATATTTTTATAAACAAAGCAGAATAATGGGAATTAAAATTCTTTTATTGTCAATCTGAAAAAAGCATGTGAACTGTGGATGAATTTTTAATATTTCCTTTTTAAAAAACACTAGGACTCTGACCAGCCTATAGTAAATATACTTTTTTCCTATAGGAAACCAAAGGTGTATTTTTTTGGAATTCAGTTTTATATATCTTTTTAAGAAATTTGTGAAGGAACAGAAAAAGGTACAAGAAGAAATTAGTAGAATGTCTTCAAAAGCCATGCTTAAAGTACAAGAGGATATTAAAACTCTGTCACTGGCTGCCAGTGGATTACAGAGGAACACCCTCAGTATTGACAAGTTGAAAACAGAAACTGCTCAGGTAAACTAACTTAAAATAATTTTATTGTAGGGTTTTGTTTTGTTTTATTTAAGTCTTATAGGTTATAAGACTTGATACAGATGTACTGTAAGAAAACTGTATAGCATGTGTGCTTTTTAAAAAAAGATTTTATTTATTTGAGAGAGAGAGAGAAAGAGAGCATGAGAGGGGGGAGGGTCAAAGGGAGAAGCTGACCCCTTGCTGAGCAGGGAGTGAATTGCAGGACTCAGTCTTGGGTTTCAGGATCATGACCTGAGCCGAAGGCAGTCGCTTGACCAACTGACACCCAGGAGCCCTAGCTTGAGTACTTTTAAGTTGCTATGATACTAGTAGTCACTAGTTTGTATTGAGTTCTGATTATTTATGAGGCAGTATTTTAAGCAATTTAGTTTTCCTGAAAGCTCTATGAGTTAGGCCATCTTATCTTTGTTATATAAAGAAGAATATGGGCAGAGAGGTTGTTAATAAATGGAAGAGGTTGTCAATAAGTGGGAGAGCTGATACTCTTAACTAGTTTGTTTCCTAAGAGTACTTGCTGGCTAAATTGCTATATCATGCAAGCAAGGTAGAAAAATATGTTTTTAAAAATCTGTCATCCATTAAATAAAAATTATATTAAGCTTTTTAACTATTAAAAATTCTGGTGACTTGCCAGTCTTATGTCTTAGTTATAAATGTTAATGAGGCTCATGTTTTTTGCCATTCATATGTACTTGTTTTTTCTTTCTATGCTATAATCTATGTCATTTTTTCTTTGTTGACACTCTTGCCTCCCTTGTGTAGTTTGAAGTCTTTCATCGTCTCCTCCTGGCTACTTGTTCTGTCTCTGTGTACCCAGCTCCCCATCTGTTTAAAGGTGGTGTTGCGTAGTCTTCTGTAACCTTCCTGAGGGCTAGATGAATGCGTTCTTCCATAGTTCTCTGTGATATCACACAAAATACCTGTCTTTAGTCCCTCTTAGCAATTTGCTATTCCATTGGGATGTAAGTATACCTGGTTCTTTACCTAACAACTTCAGGGATCCAGTTTTAAATTTATTCATGGGGACACCTGGTTGGCTCAGTTGGTTAAGAGGCTGCCTTCCACTCGGGTCCTGATCCCAGAGTCCTGGGATTGAGTCCCACATCTGGCTCCTTGCTCAGCAGGAGGCCTGCTTCTTTTTCTGCCTCTGCCTGTGCTCACTCTCTCTGACAAAAAAAAAAAAAAAAAGAAAGAAAGAACAGAAAAAAAATTTACTCTTGGATAAGATAAGAGGGGCTTTTCAGTTACTTAGTTTGTAGGATTTTTTAGTTGTTAGCTAGGCTCTTTCCCAGCTGTGCACATTCTGCTTATGTTTCCTTCCCAAACCCTGTTCCTAGTCTGTTTCTCCATCGAAGACTGGCTGTTACGCATATGGATACCAGTGTGTGATATGCATTTGGGGAATTGAATCCTTCCCTATAGTTTTAGACTCAAGTATTGTTTTATGATCCACTTTTTGTCACCATTTTTTTATTGAATGATATAGTTTTAAAATGCATTTCTCATGCAATCTCCTTACTTGACAAAAATCGTTTTTCTCAGTGATACAATATTCCAAGTTACTTGTCAGGTCCTTGCAGGAACATTTCCTGGAGTGCGGCACAACAGTGCAGAAGGGAAATCCTTTGTCCTCTTTCTTAATAAGGTGATGAGGAAACCGGGAATGAGAAAAAGCTGAATAAAGAAATTCCATAGCAATCTTTTGCAAGAACTTGAAACCCACAACTTATCTTTAGTTTGTGAGGGGAAATTCATTACTTTTACAGCTAAGGGATAGCTTCCAGTTTTCAATAAATTTATCCTATACTTGATTTTTCATGAAATTTGAGATTTTAAAAAACACTATCATTGAATGTAGTCTGCAGTCCTAGACATAAGACCACCACCCACCATACGCAGCCTCTTGAGCCTTTGCTCTGCTTTTCTGTAAGTGGCAGAGCCTCACATGTATTGCTTCTCACTAATTAATGAATGTGTACCCTTGGCCCTGAGATTGTAAAGGAACAGTGTCACTCAGGGTCCAAGTCTGGATGCAGGAGCACATTGTGGAAGAAGACTGCTGTTTCCACTCCTGTTAAGGAGTTAAGCCATCCCTGTGAAAAGGGGGTTATGCAATCAGGATCTCAGAATAGTATTTGCAGGGTACCGTCAACTGTGCTGGTGTATTTCTGGGACTAGTATGTATCCGAATACAGGTTTTTATTGAAGTATTTTTTGACACATGCACGAAGCCACTATTTATGCCAACGCCTGTTTTAAGTTTGCTACACAGTGTGGTAGGAACTTAGTTTGAGCAGAGGTTAAAATCAGAATTACATACCACTTGTGGATTACCTCTAGGTGAGTTTGGCAATGAAGCAGTGGCTATTCTGTTGTTAGGGCACAAGCTGTCTATCATTTTTCCTTTCAAATCATCTGGGAACCCCCTAATGCTCTCTCTCTAGATGTCCTGGAGCTTCTCATCGGAGACTTGCCCTAGAAAGGAGGAAAACTGATAAAGCTCAGACAGAGATTGAGAATGAAAATGGAACCACTGTAATAGATCTTCCAGGTACTTTATCCCTCGAAACGGACTGTTCAGGGACAGGCACAGAACCTGCTGAGCGCAGCTTGATATCAGCGTCTCTGCCCCCGTGGCCTGAGGAGCCTGGCCTGGACAACCCCACCTTGGAGGAGAACACGGCCACTGACAGTATGTGCTCTTCACCTTGCTTTTGCTTTTCATCTGTTTTCAAATCAGATATTTCCTTTCTTCTCAGTACTCCCTATTACTTTCCCTCCATGGGGTGTTGTTGTTGTTCTTGTTGTTGTTGTTTTTCCTCTTCAACAAATAATTTTACTGAGATATGCTTCACGTATCACATATTCACCCTTTAAGTGTACAAGTCTTAACAGTTTGCCGTTTAGAAACAGAAAGCGAGTCTTACTTTGAGGCTTATGCTTCCCCCTCCCCCTCTTCTGTTGTAGTCCACAAATTCACTGGTCATCAGCAGGCTTCTTTTGTTTCTTTGTGTTGAAGCCTATTGCTTCTTGACTAAGAAATCCACAGCATCAAGAAGAACAAAAATAATACCTCAGCCTATGTGCTTATTCTGTGTCAGCACTGTGCCAAGCACTTTACATATATTAACTTATTAAATGCTTGTACCAATACTGGCTTTTTTTTAATGATGAGGAAATTTAGTCAGGGAGTCATTGGTCAAAGTCTGAGAGCCACGAAATCGCTATATATGTATCTGACTTCCAAGGCCATGTGTCTGACTATTGCTGTCCTCTGGTAGCAGCCACTGATCTGTCTACATGACCCACCAGGAAACAGGCAGAAAACCTCTAGTCCTAGATCTTGGGCATATCTTTGTAGTTGGCCCTTTGTCTTACTTTTAAATAGGTTTATCTCTTATGAAAATTCCAATTTTTCTACAAATCCCATTTTTCCCAGCCATGGCTATAACAATTCTTCTATCTCCTACTGCTCAGATCAAGACCCTCCTCTTCTTGCTTAATGTGGTTATTTTGTCAACCACTACGGTGATTGTATGTCACAGAGTTTGTCTTTTTTATTTCATATGTACTGTCTTGCACTGTTTACAGCTGTTTCATGGGTCAGAGTTTCTCTGATCAATTAGGACAAGATGATATTGTCTGTATATTTCTTTATCAGATCACTATGTGGTCCCTAGTGATCTGATGCATAGTAGTTATTTGTTGATTATTCACCTTTCGAAGAGGAAGTGTTTTGCTAATCTTATCTATTGGTGTTTTGGTCATTCTGTTTTTCTTATCCCGTGGTATTGCTTTGTTATGAATCATCTATTAACATAAGGTCATCACTAATGATAGACGATAACTTACGTGAAGATAATCAAAATATAAAACGTTTTTCTTTCTATTTTTCTCCCTCTCATTTTTAACTTGGCAGCTACGCAGCAGCCGGTTAGTTTTCCGGAATGCATTATTACTACAATTGAAATTCACCGGGCTGATCCTTATATTCAGCTAGGAATTAGCATTGTGGGAGGCAATGAAAGGCCACTGATCAACATTGTTATCCAGGAAGTCTGTCGGCATGGGGTGATCGCCAAAGATGGAAGACTTCTTGCTGGAGACCCTATTCTTCAGGTATCAATTTTTTAAATTATTTTGTTAACTTGCCTCTTTTTTTGCTCTTATTCATCAATTTAAAACTTAGGAAATTATGGTACTGTGGAATCTGACTCATAAAAAGGTAAGTTTTACTGGTTTTTTTTTTATGCAAAAACAGATCAGAATTTATCTGTAATTTCTCCGATTTCCCCCAAACTCATGGAATGTATTTTTACCCCCATCTTAAATTTGATCCCACATGTGCCTCAGTGCGTGGCTCTCCAGGCCAGCTGGATTCCTCCTGGCTTGTACTCCATGGTTGGCTATTTCGGGGCCACCTTCACTGTTAAATTCTCTTGTCCCATTGTCTATATCCTTAGTCCCAGGGTACCATCCATCAGTTACCTTCGTTGTCTGATTCATCCTTCTCTACATGGATTACTATACTCTAGAAAAGACAGGTCACACAGCACAAGTTACTTAAAACTTATAGCATTGAATTTAAGATAGAATTCAGAAATCATGACCACCTCTTGTTGGTTCTCAAATGCACTCTTGTCCACAAACAGCCTGACTCTGCACTAATCCTTGGTGCTACCCTCTCCCTCTTCTCTTTAAAGAGAAATAGCTACTCCAACAAACGAACTAGCTTTGGGCAAGATGATATTGTGTTAGAGGGCATACTGATGAGCATGAGATGGCCAGAATTCCACTGTTCATGTGAATTCTAGAGTGTATGTGAAAATTGACCTGGATATATGACCCATACTAGTGTAAGTGGTACTTGAAGCTAAAAGAATGGATATTTAGGAGAGAAGAAATAGGCATGAATGAGAAAAGATGTCTTCTAGGAACCCAAGCTCAAGGATTCTTGCCTCCTCAATTTCACTGCTGGGTCCTTCCCCACGGTCTGTTGGTATTCACCCCTTCCCTTTTCCTTGCCACCTCTCTGGTCTGTGCCTTCACTGCTTCACGTCTAACCCAGTAGAATCAATACCCCGCCTTCCTACTCTGCTCTGAAATCTGGTACGACCATTGTCAGGTTAATTCATCTGTGACTCTGCTTTCCCTGGGAAGATTGGACCAGAGAATCAAGTCCATACTGATTAATCTAACAGTCCGGGTCCTCTGTGGACTCTTACACAACCTGTCCCTTCAGCCTTCACCCTTGCTTTTTCTTTCAGCTGTAGCCATCGGTGTATTACTGAAACATCATAGGCATGGTGGTCAGTGCTGAGGGTATAATTAAGAGCTAAAAGCAACCCCTGCCCTCATAGAATGTATAATGTAGCAGAAAAGCCAGACATAACAGTCTCCTTGCTTCCCTCCACGTTCCAGCCTGTCCCCATTGTGCTACAGCTTCCCCACCTTCATCCAGAAAGCCCTGCCCTGCCATTTTCACCCATTCAGACCTCTTCTCACACTAAGTACTGAAGACATTCCTTCTCTTCACCACTTAATGCATAATTGGTCACAGAGAGTTATTCAAATGCAGTGTCTTCCTTTGGGGATGGGAGCCACCATTATTACGTACTCTGGGACAGGCTTCTCACAGAGCTGTGCCTGGAGTCGATACCCAGGACATACTTGCTGAGTCAATAAAAGAGTGGATTTGGTTATGATATCCTGTTGGGAATAGCTGTCTTCTTCATTAAAACCAAACTTAGAACCTCTAGGATTTTTAGTTCTTCAAGAGAAATGTCCAGAGGGGAAGACAGACAAACTAGGCTCCAAGAGCAGCAAGGATTGACCTTTCCACTGGGGGTTCCTGGCTTTGGTTTCCACGCCCATCCGTATTCTGCCTCTTGTAGTTTGTGATTTCCACTTCGACACTTGGGCCCAAAACCCCTCCTTCATTGCACTTGGCCTGGCTGACACAGACTGAACTTCCAGTGTTTTTTTCTTGACTAAATCTGAAGAGGCAATAGGAGAATACAGGAAGCATAACTAATCCAGCTTATGTAAAATCCAGTTTCTGATCCTACCATAGCTAGCATTAAGAGCATTTCAATCACATTATAACTTGTGTTCTTACAGTATCCCTGTGAAGTAAAGATGGTTATTATTAGAGAAAAAAAATTTTCAATAAGAACATTAAAGTAGGTAAAGTAGAGGGGCACCTGGGTGGCTCAGTCATTAAGCATCTGCCTTCGGTCAGGCATGATCCCAGGGTGCTGGCATCCAGTTTTACATCGGGGCTCTCTGCTCAGCCAGGAATCTGCTTCTCCCTCTCCCACTCCCTCTGCTTGTGTTCCTTCTCTTGCTCTCTGTCAAATAAATAAATAAATACATAATAAATAAAATCTTTAAAAAAAGAAAACAGCTTTAAAAATTTTTTTTAAAAAATAAGATAGAAAAAGTAGAAAATAATCCAGGCCAGACCTTCCGGTTCTATAACCTACCAGAGCATTTAATGATATGGGTATCTCCTACAGTGATAGGGGTGAAACAAAGATGTGTATGGTGTTTTATTTTGTTTTGTTTTGTTTTGTTTTAAGTAAGCACAAGAAAACACTCTGACATAAAGGAAACCAAGCAGTAACATAATCTAGCATCAGGAATTAAAGTAGGTTGATTGTCACTGGGAAATGTGTATAGTAAACAGAATTAACAATGAAGATTTAAGTACTGTGTAAGAAAACCCAAATTTAAATCCCATTTCATTACTCCTTTTCACAAATGTTTGGTTCATTATAACTATGGGAACACACACACCCAGTAGCCATCTTGCATTAGGAGGGAGATTCAGGCGTTGGTCTCTTGTCCCAGACTTGAGGTTTAAAAAAAATTGAATACAGATACTTATATATGATACCAAATATAATATATTGCTCAAGTTGTTTCTTTGTGAAAAACATCTTAATGTTTTGGATTCTGATAACAACATGTATTCCATGTCTGAAAAGGAGACTAAGGAAGGCAAAATACAGAAAATGAAGAAGGAAGTCAAAATCACTGTCAGCCTAAAGTCCATAAGATAGTGACATTAAAGTTTTTTTTTTTTAATATTTTATTTATTTATTTGACAGAGAGAAATCACAAGTAGATGGAAAGGCAGGCAGAGAGAGAGAGGGAAGCAGGCTCCCTGCTGAGCAGAGAGCCCAATGCGGGACTCGATCCCAGGACCCTGAGATCATGACCTGAGCCGAAGGCAGCGGCTTAACCCACTGAGCCACCCAGGCGCCCACATTAAAGTTTTGAAGAACATCGTTACAAACATTTTTCTGTATATGCCTACAAATAAATAGGTACCTATTTATGTAGGTACTTAGACATGCACTCAGCTTGCAAATTCTGAGTTGGCCACCCTTTCTTTATGTCAGCTGTATGCTGTGGACTTCTTACCCTGAAAATAGATGCACCATGATATAGCTGTATAGTAGGCGTGTTGTGCTAAAACTTACATAAACACTCCCCTGTCAACAGACTTTAATGTTTTGTTTTCAAGTTTAAGACATTTTGCTAAACTTCCCTCTAGAACGATCATACCAATATATACTCCCAGCAATAGGGCATGCCACTTTTTAATGAAATACAGGTATTGTCATTTAGGCATTCTGCAATTTTAAAAATCTTGACTTTAACAGAATTCTTTTGTTGTGCTTGAAACCCTGAAGTGTTAGATAGGCAGTTAGCCTAAACCCAAGCGATAGCCCATCGTTTAAAGCTTATATGTCCACTTCCATCACACACCCAGAATTTTGTCTTTTAAGAAATCAAAAAAGATCAGGGATTTGTTTGTTAATAGGTTTGCATGAGCAGGGGTATTCCCATAAAGCTAAATTACTGGTTATAGAGTATTTGGTAGTGGTGAGGGTTAGGCAGTAAAGCAAACAATTCTTAATATTGAAATGAGATCACAGAGGGGCCTCTCACCCCTCACACCGTGTGATCTAATACTCGGAAGTGTCAGAATCTCAAATATCTGGATTGTAAGCGTTCTACTTTGGAATTACCTGTTAGATCAAATCCCCAGACTCTGGTCACATGAGAAGTGTTATTCTTTCAGTTATTTGAAGAATTGTCTAAAACTAGTTTAATGAAATACTTGAATAAGTAAGTGACTTTAATAGGGCCTTAAAATTGTTTATCACTCAGAGGCACTTGGGTGGCTCCGTGGTTCAGCATCTGCCTTCGGCTCAGATCCTACATCGGGCTCTCTGCTCTGCGAGGAGTTGGCTTCTCCCTCTTCCTTTGCCCCTCCACCCTGCTCTCTCGCTTTCGCTCTCAAATAAATACATAAAATCATTTTTTTTAAATTATGTTTTTCACTCCTTTTCCAACTTGAGAACTGAAACTGGAGTGCTTTCTTAACATTAGTGACTGCAGTCATGGGGGAGGGTTCTACTTTCCAGCACAGCTTCTTGAAAGCAGGCTGTCAAATTTTCCCATAGCAATGATAGTAAACTTAGAAAGTTGTAGTCATGACCAAGAATCAGCATCAAGTAGACCAGGCCTGTACGTTAAAAGCAAAGATAAAATAGCTTTAAAAAGTATAATAAATGTGAATCTGTGTTTCAGATCTAGATCTATAAATACAGATAATGGACCTCTAAATTTAACGTGGTTGTCATCACCTCTAAAATTACATTTATGGGGCGCTTGGGTGGCTCAGTGGGTTAAAGTCTCTGCCTTCAGCTCGGGTCATAATTCCAGGTCCTGGGATCGAGCCTCACATCTGGCTCTCTGCTCGGCAGGGAGCCTGCTTCTCCGTCTTTCTCTCTGCCTGCCTCTCTCCCTACTTGTGATCTCTGTCTGTCAAATAAATAAATAAAATCTTTAAAAAAAATAAAATAAAATAAAAATTATATTTATGTGTGAGTGCACATATGGCATATATAGGCACACAATTTGTAATGTATATAAATACTAATCCTGTTTTACAGGACCTTTGTTATCATTCTTTTCAGGACTGTTTAAGGTGATCCCTATTTTTGATTTGAAGCTGTAGTGTGTGGAAACAGAGCTACACGTAGTTTCATTGATTATCAGTCTCAAAGTAGCCATCTTGGAATTTATTTCAGAAATCACAAAGGATTGTAATCCAGTTTTGAATCCGTTCGTCCTTTTATCTTCTTTGCTCTCTTTCTCTCAGTGCCAAGGCCAGTTTGCAGGGGAGGGAAGTATAAAAAGACAGTTACCCTTCAAGAAATCATGGGGAGATCAGAACCCAGGCTTTGCTTTGGTTATATCCTTGGTATTTCCAGGATTAGGGAAGGTTTACCCAAGAGGTCTGTGTGTGGCTCTTTTACCTGCAGAAGTTTTAAAGTATTAGCTCCTGAAATGAACTCCCTCATCTGCCCCACCCCCAGCAGGGGCCTGCAGTCCCCACTCAGGTGAGGCTCTGATACAGCGATAATAAGTGCATTGAAAATGACCCTCCCTATAATTTTTTTAAGTGAGAAGCATCATTAATGACTGGTGATTATATATGTGTGTTTTCTCCAGGCTAGTGGCCAGAGGGTGGATTTAATTATTGCTAGGCTGGGGAAATCCCAGCCTGGTAACCCTGTCCAGGACACAGGAGCTCAGACTAGCAGCCAGCACCATGCACAGCCGCTGTACCACAACAGACCCAGCTCACACAAGGTGAGGCCTCGAGTTTGCATGTTTTCATTCATCTGCTCTCAGGGAATCCTTGTGACAAACTGGTAAGATTTAAATGAAGGCTGTTACTCTGTTGGAAAAGGTGAGCACAGGTGTTTGGGGGTGTGGAATGTTGTTTGGCTACCTTGAGAGTCCCTGTACAATCTGTTCCTCAGCCAGTAGGGGTGGTTTCTTAGTAAGAAGGTCCCTCTGCCAGATTGATGAGAAGTGTTTGATCTTCTAGAAAGACTTCTTTGTTTGGTCCTGCTTGAAAGTGGGATTTATCTTGGTTTGCTCATTCAGTTGTAACAGGAGGTTATGTAACTGAAAAAACGACAATGACCAACAAGTCCATACTTAGCGGTTGGGCAGTTTGCCTACAACAACAGAATTCCCTATGTGAATATGAAGCACAAATCATACTTTCTGATAGGTACATGCAAAACACATAAAGCATTTCTTTTTATGTTACAGTTTATAGGAATACTACCCTAGATCATTTGAAATTCCTGTATGTTAAGCTTTTTGCTGCATCTTTCATATTTCAGTGCTTTTGTAATATATTCCTAGGTCATTTATCTGTGCCAAAAATTCTGATGCTGTCTCACTTTGGATGCAGAAATTAGTAGAAGTCAAAAAACAGTGGCACTTTACTGTGTTCTCAGTATTATTTACTTCATTTGATCTTTCATTTGAACTCAACTTCTAGTAGGCCAGAATTTTTACAACGATGCTATTTACCAACTGTGTGAAAATCACACATTGGAAACTTCCTATAGTTTTTTTGTTTTTTTGTTTTTATTTCCTATAGTTTTTAAGTAGACCAGTAAATAAGGTTTTATTTAGCAAAGCAATTTAATTTTACTTAAGGAGAATGACTTGAGAAACACATGTTTAGCTTAAAGTGGCTTCTTTTTTTTTTAAAGATTTTATTTATTTATTTGACAGACAGAGATCGTAAGTAGGCAGAGAGGCAGACAGAGAGAGAGGAGGAAGGAGGCTCCCTGCTGAGCAGAGAGCCAGATGCAGGGATCGATCCCAGGACCCTGGGATCATGACCCCAGCTGAAGGCAGCGGCTCAACCACT
The DNA here is from genome assembly GCF_964662115.1 of Mustela nivalis. NCBI lineage: Eukaryota > Metazoa > Chordata > Mammalia > Carnivora > Mustelidae > Mustela > Mustela nivalis. The sequence goes on along the minus strand of NW_028135730.1, from coordinate 157,090 downwards.
GAGCCACCCAGGCGCCCCTAAAGTGTTGGGATCATGACCCCAGCTGAAGGCAGCGGCTCAACCACTGAGCCACCCAGGCGCCCCTAAAGTGTCTTCTTAATGTAAGTATAATTTGAGAGAATAACTCTGTAATGTCACAGGAGCCCAAGAAAGCATTATTTATTTATTTATTTATTTTTAAGATTTTATTTATTCATTTAGCACACAGAGATCACAAGTAGGCAGAGAGGTAGGCAGAGAGAGAGAGAGAGAGAGAGGGAAGCAGGCTCCCCGCTGAGCAGAGAGCCCCATGCGGGACTCGATCCCAGGAGCCAAGATCATGACCCGAGCGAAAGTGGCTCAACACACTGAGCTACCCAGGCGCCCCAAGAAAGCATCATTTAAAGGCACAAGTATTTTTGGCCCATCAGGTTTATCTTGTTTTCTGAGCTGAAGTATAGACTTGTCACTGGTCTTTGTTCAGTTAAAACTTTTAAGAAATTATAAGCACAATCTTCATCTTATTTCTGAACAGAAAACGAAATGTGTGAAGGGAACCTATAATTTTGCTTTCACAATGATGACTACGAAAAGCAGTTATTGTTTCGAAAAGGAATTTGAATAGGAGTTGTTCATATCGCTGGTCCTTGCTTTACAAGTTACATATATATACATATTCCTAAAGAATCATGATTAAGGCAAAAGTTGGTAACTGAATCCATGAATTCTACAGAAAGTGGAAATATGGGTGCTCAAAGACAACGCTACAAATTTAAGACTGTTTTAAGAACTACTTAACCATTTCAGCGTTCATATAGAGGATGATTTATGTCCTTTTGTTTGTTTGGGGCACAAATATTTTTCTTTTTACTAGTTCCTCTTCCTTAATTTTAAGTGGTGGTGTTTTAAATAGCAATGCTGAATTCTTACTCTAGGTGCTCTGTAAACCTGCTTGTTAGAACAGCCACATTAAATGTAATTTTAAGCATTAATTTAGCAATTTACCATTATCATACAGCATTTGTGATGTCAAATCCTACTTTAAAAAAATAAAGGTCTCCTAGGGAAAACAAATACAAATTCATCAAAACAACCTGTTCAGAGGATAATCATTGTTAAAAATTAAAGCACACATTACTTTATTACTAAGCCCCTGCATGGCCCCTGCTTGGAAACATTCATACAGTGTTAAGCCCTTAGAAGTTTCCATGAAGTGTACCAAGAGTAATCTGTGAAGTTTGGCTAAAATGCATACATCTCAGCCATATGGAGGAATAAAACAACCACCTCTTCTCAATACCTGACAGACAGGAGCGTTGAAGTCAATGTGCTCCCAGCTGAGTTTACCTGGATTGTCTTCATAATCACGTGGGTCTTGCCCAGTTTTGAAGGATGCGAACATAGATGTCATATGCTATGATACCACCTGTGGACGTTTACAGGTTTTCTATGAGGTCAAAATTCTAGGAACTCTAGGCTATTTAAGTAGTGCCCTCAAGAAAATTTCAGAGTGTTGGTTTCAGGAGCAGAGAAGAGCAGACACCCCTGCAGGTCCAGGGCTTGACTGACACGTCGTACCTGTCCGCTCTGAAGCAGTGTCACTAAAGGAAATGTTACAGTTCTAGCAAAAGAATTTATCTAGTTCTACTGTTGATATTGTTAGTCGTGGTAATAGTTATCTTGTTATCTACACTATGCTGTTACAGTATATGTGTTAAGGAACCTTTTGAGATAGGAGCTTCCATTATTACACTTAATGGGATAGCACCCTTGTAGTGTGGATGCATATAGCATCATGCTGTATGAACATACACAACTACATATGAATAAATGTTTATGTATATACAGTATGTGTGTGTATGTGTATTTTTTTTAAACTTGAATCACTTCAAATCCAGTGTGATCATGCGTAGCTATATAATTTGGAGCAAATTACATGACCTTTCTTTTTTTTTTTTTTTAAAGATTTTATTTATTTATTTGACAGACAGAGATCACAAGTAGGCAGAGAGAGTGGAGGAAGCAGGCCCCCCGCTGAGTAGAGAGCCCGATTTGGGGCTCAATCCCAGGACTCTGAGATCATGACCTGAGCCAAAGGCAGTGGCTTAACCCACTGAGCCACCCAGGCGCCCCTACATGACCTTTCTAATAAGGCTATTCCCTTCTTTATAAAATGGGGCCAACCATAGGATTTACACTCAGGACCATTGTAATGAAATGTAATGAAAACATGAAAATGAAATAATACATGTGAAGCCATTTGCTTTACGCATAGTAAATCTTCAATAAATGTTAGTTACTATTGCTATTTTAATATTAATATTGCATTGGTACACCTTGTTTTTTATAGCATTCTAATTTAAAAAAAGGTGATGTTTTAAATTTTCCTTTTCTTCTAGGAGTGTCCCCATAAATAGAAACAATCAATATCGATAAAAATTGCTTTTTCCTGAGAACACAGTTTGTTGGAAAATTGTTCTCTTCCTTAACTTTTTCAAAAATTCAGTTATTTCATATCCTTATAGCTTTCCGTGAAGGTTGTGAAGATGAGTTTGCACCCATTTCATGACCGAGCATTCTCATGAGTAAGAAACAGAAGATAGATCTATAGCTTTTTTCTGGCAGTTAACTAAATCCGCACTTTACTTTTGTACTATTCTGTCACCATTTCTCTCAAAGAATAGAGGAGAGAGAGAGAAATAAAATTAATTAGGTTGTCTTCAGAATCTTAAAACTCAAGTCCATTATTTACCTTTGTAGAATTGGCCCTCTTTTGACTTCCACATGTCAACAGTCCTGAGTTTTTTGTGTTCCATACATAGTCGTATGAAAATACAGCCGTCCAAAGTCTGACATTGTGATCCCCAGTGTTCAGTGTCATGTTTGTACCATGAGGAACTGTGTATTATTTCTTCAGTAACTGATTTTAACAGTGACTTTATCATTGCCATGGTATTTTTTCCTTCAGTTTCCTTACTTTACTTCAGCTATGTATTATTTATTTTGCAATGAATTTTCTTCTCCTGTGTTAGGATCTTACCCAGTGTGTTACATGCCAAGAAAAACACATTACTGTAAAGAAGGAACCACCTGAGTCCCGGGAATGACAGTGGCAGGGGGCAGAGGAAGCAAGAGTGGTGAACTGCCCATCCTTGTAACCAGTGTCCCAGCTCATGGCTGTCTGGCACGTGATGGCCGCATCAAAAGAGGTAAGATAGGGAGGGCTGGGAACAGTGAAACTCTTCCCATCTTCTCCCTGCATGCAACTCATGTTTGAAAAAAGTAACAAATATTCCCCAAATGTTCTATTAAATATGATTTTTTAAAAATCTTCTAAAGTGTCCCTTCCAAATATAAGTGTAAAACCTCTCTCTAAGATTAGAAAAACGCCTAATGGGGGGCACCTGGGTGGTTCAGTGGGTTAAGGCTTCTTCTGCCTTCGGCTCGGGTCATGGTCCTAGGGTTCTGGGATCGAGCCCCGCATTGGGCTCCCTGCTCAGCAGGGAGCCTGCTTCTTCCTCTCTTTCTCTCTGCCTGCCTCTCTGCCGTTTGTGAACTCTGTCTGTCAAATAAATAAAGAAAATCTTAAAAAAAAAAAAGAAAGAAAAGAAAAACGCCTAATGGGAAGGAAAATTGCTGCAGTTTGATGATGTTTCCATTCTTTTTTTTTTAAAGAATTTATTTATTTATCTGACAGGCAGAGATTACAAGTAGGCAGAGAGGCAGGCAGGGGGTGGTTGGGGGGAAGCAGGCTTCCGGCTGAGCAGAGCGCGATGCGGGCTCGATCCTAGGACCTGGGATCATTAACTGAGCTGAAGGCAGAGGCTTTAACCCACTGAGCCACCCAGGCGCCCTTTCCGTTATTTTCTAATGTTTATTTAGATCATTGCATTATTTTATGTTGGAACAAACCCTCTAAAAAATAGAACACTCATCTTTTCCTTCCTAACCTTTTATATAATCCTCATTGCCCTTTTTTTTTATTATATTACTTGTCAGGGCAGCAAACACTTTTTTTTCTTCCTTAAGCAAAAGATGCTCTAATCACAAGTTTCATTTCTTTGTGTAGACCCAAGGATCTCTTCTCTTTTAGTATTCTGATAGATTCATGCTGAGCAAACTCTGTAGGACTATATCTATAGAACTGTGTAACTCTAAAACAGGATATGTTAAAAATTTATTTCTAAGAGCAAAAGATCAGGAAAGACCTATAGAAATCACTGAAGCCCAAAGAAGAGAAATGAACATGCCCAGGTCCTGCACAGTAGGAAAACGAGGTCTAATGACTTGGACTTCCAGTCGAATCACAGTGCCTCAAGACACATTTTTTCCTATACATGATGAAATTATCTTAAAAGTTTTGAGTTGTTTTGGAATGTTTTCCATGAATTGGATTTTTCCCTCGATATTGTAAGAATGACAGAGATGTGAAAAAATTACAAATAACAGGATGTATAGGGAAGATAATGACTTGGTAGCTCATCTCATTTTTCTTGTTTATTCCTTTGGACAGGTGATATATTGCTGAATATCAATGGCATTGATTTGAACGATTGAAGTCACAGTGAGGCCATGGCAATGCTAAAAGCCAGCACCACGTCCCCTGCTGTTGTCCTGAAAGCACTTGAGGTCCAGACTGTCGAGGAGGCAGCCCAGGCTACCGAAGAGCAGCCAGGCACCTTCAGCGAGAATGAGTAGGACTCCAGCTGGTCGCCGTCGTGGCTCATGTGGCTTGGGCTTCCAAGGTACTGACAGCGTTTCAGCAGTTTCATGGAATAATCGTAGTGACAACATTTCTCAGTATGGAACACAGTAAATTCATTCGTCCAGGGTGTGAGGGGGAAGGTCCTGGTCAGAGATGAAAGTGGCAATGGCATATCAAGTTATAGAAGAAAAGGGTATTTTTTCCCTTAGATTATTATATTTTAAAAGATAAGTTTAAGGGGCATCTAGGTGGCTCAGTTGGTTAAGCATCCAGCTCTGGATCTCAGCGCAGGTCTTGATCTCCGGGCCATGAATTTATAAAAAAGATTTTTTTTTTAACTTCTAAAAAATTAAAACATTCTTAAAAAATAAACCCTTTACCTTATTAAAGGTAAATTTAATAGTAAGAACTAAGCTAAAAAGCCTTGGTGTATCTGTTTATAAAAATGAATAAAGCCATTCTGTCCATGACTATTAAGAAGGTTTTCAAGTGGACCAGCCATGAGATTTGGATGTTCATGCTCTTGCTTTAGAAAAGCTGTCATTTACCACACGTGTACATGCTTAGACTTCGTGTGCATTTTTAAGCAGAAAAAACAGGTCAAAGTGTGGGGCCTTTTGAAAAGCTTTTCTAAAACCCCTTTCTTAATCTTGTTAACTCTCTCTAAAAAGGCAGGATGTCAAAACTCAGTTTTCATTGGACATGAGAGACTCTTTCAGCCAAACCACTGGTGTCCGAGAGTAGGTCTTCTCACCACCTTCGGGACTGTCACCCACCAGGACATTCTGTAGTTGGTCATTGTCTGCTCATGAAAGTGTTTCAGCTCCTGATGAGTGTTGTATATACTTTGGTATTGAAGTTGGAAGAATGTGTATTACTGTCTTTGTTTCTAGATCACTTTAGAGGAATCCTAAAACTGAACTAAGATGAAACTTTCTGATTCTGAGCCAAGTAGGAAAATGACTGATTTTTTTAAATAAAAATAAACAATAAGAATGCCAGTTTCTGAGACTTCGAGCTTCATTTGGATGTAATTTGTAATAACTAGCATTTGTATAGTGCTATGTGATGGATATTTTAAAAGTACTTTCACGTAAAGAATAGCAGAAAAATCCAGGATGAATGGAATTCATTTGTCTATCATCTAACTTACTGACTTGTCCTTGTGGTAGTGAAAAAGACCAAAAAGGCCTGAAACAGTAACAGAATTCGTATCTCAGGGCCCTGTAGGCATAGATTGGAATGGTTGCTATGAAACCATGGCCGTTCTACCTAATGGTGAGGGCTCAGCCAGCAGAGGGAACTCATTTATCCTCTTGAGTACTCAGCCTGATACACTGACCTGTCACTTGAAACCCAGCATATCAGAAAGGCCCGGTCCCACTGGGGGAGAAGTGGTCTCCTCGGCGGCGCAGGAGCCGAGCATGTGCACACCACTGCTGGTGGCCAGGCCGTGCTGGCGCTCCTTTAGTTCTTGTTACCTGGTGTTCCAGGTGTCCAGCTCCCCTAAGAAGTCCAGAAATGCTCACCCCATTGATGAAGGACTCCCACTCCTAGCGGCTTTGGCCAGCCTGCCGTGTGGGAGCAGGCCTGTCTTGGGCAGGACTGCCAGGTCGCAGGTGGACAAGGAGTCTGACTGGTCTCGGACAGGAGCTGGCAGGCCAGGACCCATGTTCCCACATGGGTTCCTTGAGATTTTCGTTTGGATGCGTACCCTGTCCTCTGACTTCTCTGCCTCCATGTCTGTCCCCAGGGTGGAGCATTTTCAGGTGAATCACAAAAAACAATGATATTTCAGATGAACAGTACATGGGATAATGAAATCTATTTGGAGTGTCTGCCTGTATCGAAAGCGTGTCTATCAGTCCAAGGTCACTATTCTGTGAACTCCTGGGGGTTGTGTGTTGTGTGCAGACCAGTATACACAACCAGGTATTGGGAGGGCCACTGCTCTGTGGGTACCGGCGGCTCTTTTCAGCACGTCGCACACCACACAGGGTAGCAGCTCTGCTCTTTCTCAAAAGGGAGGGTCTTTCTCTGCATTTAGCTGGCGGTGTACCAGACAAAAGAGTTATTTGTTTTGTGTTGTGCTGTTTCATTGTTTTGGGAGAAGATTCAGAAAAACGAAAATACCTATATCATCTCTACAAAAGTTTGAAAAGAGAGGAATCACTCTTATGTTCTGCAGACACACACAGAAGGCCATATTGTAGTTTCCAGGCAGAGGAAAATCCAATTGAGGTGAAGTGGCCATGACAGAGAGAAGAGAAGTGGTTGCAGGGACTGGGGGAGGGACAGAGCAGTGAGCGATGAGGAGCGCGGGTGTCTCTGTGAAGAAACGTCGTAGAAGACATGGTTGTGCAACACTCTGGATGGACCTAATGAGACCTCCATATCCCACTGCAAAGGATGCGAGTAAAATGTTATATAAACTCAAATTCTACTTTATTTAATAAATTAAATTTATGAAGTAATTATAGAGGTGAACACAGAACACAAATATGATAAAAAAGGAAATGACGGGGGAGGGGGATATATGCTCTGGGGGTCCAACCAGCACGAGCTGCTGCTCAGGGGCCTAGCCTGCTTGCTCCACGGAGACAGGGGGCGGCAGCTGGGGGGCCCAGCCTGCTTGCTCCACGGAGGCAGGGGGCGGCAGCTTGTGGGCCCAGACTGCTTGCTCCACGGAGGCAGGGGGCAGCAGCTCGGGGACAGGACCCTGCTGGTCATCCAGTAAAGGCAACATGCCAGGTGGCTCTTCCGTGGCAGAGAAGTGAACGAGGGCCCTGACGACCATCTGCCCTGGTCCCATCGGGTCAGGTGGGGTCACTGGTCTCCCTAACCCACTGTGAGCTGCTGCAGCAGGGATGGTAGAGACCAGCTCAGGCTCCAGAGGTGCAGTGGGTGCCAGAGGGGCTGCTGGAACAACTTCCAGATTTTGCTCTGGGGCCGGCGCTGTAGCTCCAAGAAGAAAAAGCATCATCAACTTGATTGACTTCCCTTTTGCCTTTCCCTTTCCCCACCACTCAGCGTAAGACCCAGCCCCCGGAAGGTATCCCCGACGGAAGCCCATGGGGACAGTGATCTGAGATGACTCACTCTCTTCGGCCCAATTACAATCTACGGAGGCTTCCTCTGGGTGGCCCACCCTGTCTCCTCCTCAGGCCCACAACAGTTACCCCGAGTCCTCCTCACCCCCAGCCTCTGGCTCCGTGGCCTTTCTGGGAGGGCATTGACTTTCTGGCAGCAGAAGCTGGGCACGGCGCTGCAGGTCCGAGCCCGGCACATAGACCTGCAGGTAGGCCAGCAGCGTATGCAAACTGGGAAACTCCGGAGGCTGCACAAAATCCCCTGGATACTTTTCCACCCAGGTGTTTAGGATGGCATAGATGGCCCTGGGGACAGACATGGAGACAGAAAAGTCAGAGGACAAGGTATGCATCCAAACCAATATCCCAGGGAACCCCTGTAGGAACCTGGGCCCCTGGGCTTCCAGCTCCTGTCCGAGACCAGTCGGAGTCCTTGTCCAATTGCGACCTGGCAGTCCTGCCCGAGACAGGCCTGCTCCCAGACGGCGGGCTGGCCAAAAGCCTCTAGGAGTGGGAGTCCGTGATCAATGGGGTGATCATTTCTGGACTTCTTAGTGGAGCTGGACACACTCCTCAGTCTGTCTCCTTGCCCACGAGCCACTTCAATTCAACTGCATGTGCCCAGGGAGAGGTGGTGTCTGGCCTCTTAATTACCCTCACTGCACTCGCCTCTGCTCCGTGAAGATCCAACCGAGGAGGGAACAAAGGGACTCTGTCTCTAGCCAGGCCTTCCCAGGACCCTCTCCATACCTCCACCGTTACCTCCTCTGCCCGTTCACTAGGTGCCATGAGAGTGGGTCTGTTTCCACTGACACTCACCTCCCACAGGGTGTGGGATGTCTGCTGCTCCCTGGGCTCTACTGGGTCACCACTCTCCCTGAGCCCCCTCTGAGCACCCAGCGTGCAGGTGCCAACAGAATGCTGTGCGAAGGTTCCTAAATCCTGCGTTCTGGGTCCCAGAATTGGGCAGAGAGAGGGTTGGGAGGTGGTAGGCATGGAGCATGACCCTCTCAGGGGTGGAAGCTGTCCTCCATGCCCCTCTGCTCTCCCACAGTGCTCACACACCTACCCCAGCTCCCCAGGGCACCTTCCTAGTTTCCAGTAGAAGCTCTCAGACCTTTACCCTAAAGCAGGAATCACAGAGGTGTGCATGAAGGTCCATCAGCCCCTTGAACTCACAGGACCCTCACTGCCCTGCAGGAGAGGGAAGGCCCTCCTGGAGCAGCCAAAGCTTACTCACATGTCTCGCTGCTCCTGGGATCTCTTGACCTCTTCATATGTGGAGTAATAGCACCCGAATCTGGAGGAGGCCAGGGGGCATCACATGAGATGTCTGCGGATGTTGGCTCTCACCCTCTGACCCTCGACTAGCCTGCAGCCCTGGGGTGCTGTCTGTTCTGTGCCGGGATCCCATTCAGCTCCGAGATAATCGCCTCCACCTACTGGGGCTTCCTGAATGCTTGCTGAATGAAAGGGCCCCAACCAGCCCATCACGAACATCTGCGGGGGCCTGGCCCTGCTCACCCCCAGGGATGACTGTTCTGGATTCATCCAGACACAGACCCCAGAAAGAATCTCAGATTCCCTTTCAATGGCAAAGGAGCCCTGCTCAAGATCACAGTGAGGGTCAGGGATTAGGCAGAGGCTTCATCATGAGGGGCACAGGAATGTTCAAAGAGCATGCCCACAGGCCCTCCAGCAGACTTTTCCACCGGCGCAGGCTGCCAGGTATCCTTTCTGACACCTACCACTGAGTCCCTATAATACCTCTGCCCCAGTTAGAAGCAAGGGGAAGTTTGGGGAAGCTTGGGGACCTGCCAAAGTCTCACAACCAGGCATTGGCCTAATCCCACAGGGCAGTTAGGGGCAGGGGAGGGTGCTCACCTTGCACATAGTTGGTCCAGCACCTCCCCAGAGCTGGCAAAGGTGTCGTATGTGTCCAGAAAGGTGTGGACACAGTGTAGATCTTGTCTGAGGATGGCAGGCACCAGGTGATCAATTGCGGCCTCCAGCTTGTTGGCCCGCTGTGCCATCAGCAGTGAGGTCCTCGTCCTCTTCCTGGTTGAACGATTTTTCCCCTGAGGTGAATCAGAGGAGACATGAGTCAGTGCTGTGGCCACCAGGAGGGTTGGGGCTTGGAGGGCAGAATGAGCCCCCAGATCTCAGGGACTTCTGCAAGAGGTGGGACAAGAGAGGCCAGAGTCCGAAAAAGAATCGGGTGACTCAGTGTCTCATTGGGTTCAGCCTAAGGCACTTGGTTTTGCTTCAGGTCATGGTCTCCGTGTCCTGAGGCTGCGCTCCTCGTAGGACTGTGTCCATAGGGCAGTGTCTGCTTGAGGATTCAGTCTCTCTGCTTCTCCCCACTCTCCCCCTGTCTCTCTCTCAAATCCATCAATCAGCCAATCAGTTAAGAAGCCTTTAAGGCAAAGAGAAAATGTTCTTGGAATCCATACAAAGAATTGAAAGAAATGATGTCTGAACTTGCTAGTATCTGAGGTCCCTTTGTGAGCGGAGTATGGATAGCACGTCCCTGCTTGAGTGGCATGGATCCTGTGATTTCTGATAACATAGCCCATTCTTTTTATTTTTTTGAAAGACTTGTTATTTATTTATTTGACAGAGAGAGAGGTGACAAGTAGGCAGAGAGGCAGCCAGACATAAAGGGGGAAGCAGGCTCCCCGCTGAACAGAGGACCCCACGCCCCCGACGTGGGCCTCGATCCCAGGACTGTGAGACCCAGGACCCATGACCTGAGCTGCAGGCCGAGGCTGAAACCCCTGAGCCACCCCGGCACCCAACATATCCCATTCTTGAGATGAGAACACAGAGATGTTTAAGGCGAGAGGGCTTAGGATAAGAAGGCACGGAGGCTGTAGGATGCCGCACTGTGCCTTGGCCTGAGAAGGGGATTACATCCAGTCCTGCCCCAGTAAAGGGCTCCATGGCTGTGATCAATGACTGGCCTTCCAGACCGCCGTGCAGTGCAGTGCAGTGAGGCCCCTGTTCCTTTTTTTTGCGGGGGGGGGTGGGTCAACAATGTGTTCAATCAATACCAAAGCGCAGAGCAAGAGACAGAGTACCATGAGCCCCATGTCCCTTTGGATCAAAGTCTCTCAATTCACTCTTGCAAATAATCATTTGCAAGACTTGTAGAAGCTGAGGAATGACTGTTGGGCCAGTGCGGGCACCTGGGAGCACGAGTTAGGAAAATGCCTTGGCATGGGCAAAAGGAGTCTAAATCAATGATGAGACATGGTCTAGTCTCTTTAATGATACTCCTATAAGTATGTGGACAATGGCTGTGCTTCTGTCCAAGGCGTGGGCAGGACTATGTGGGCCAGTTTGGGGAAGAGATGGGATGCAGATTCACGGGAGTACAGGACTCTAGGAGGCCAGGTTGGCTTCTAGGAAGTGGGGCCCTTGGTGCTGCATGGGCGCCCCAGGGGTCGGGTCTCCCCAGCACCTGCACTCACCCTGAGCCAGCGCCAGACTCTGCTGGCCCTGTGCGGCTTCTTTTCCTTGGAGGAAGGAGAGCAGGCAATCTCCTCGGTCACCTCCTGCACCATGTCCTCTGGAGCATTCTATAAAGACAGTGCCCGACAGCCAGGCAGGAGGCCTTAGAGCCCTGTCTGGAGGCCTTTGCTGGTCTTCAGACCCAGGGCGCTCCATTCCAGACACACCACAGCCCAGGTGTCAGAGCCCTCCCCCAAGGAGAGAAACGTGGCCCAGCTTCAGGGCCTTGGATGTGCTCTGGCACAGCTCAGAGTCACCTCAGGAATCCCCTGTGCACCCTGCCCACCCTGACATTGGTGTGAACAAGAAGGGATCACAAGAGTATCCACTGTACTCACCCTCCTCCAGACCATGGGCAGGAACCCCCACATATCCCTCCTCCCCCCAAACTCCAGAGGAAGGGATAGGGCTTCCCTAGGACGGTTCAGAGGGGTGGGCATCGCCTAGTCTCCTCATAAGTAAGTACCTTATGGAGTCTCCCTCGAAAGGACCTGCGGCATTGTGGGGGTGGTTTTAGCCAATGTCTGCAGCATGGGATCAAGTCATTTTCCTGGGGGTTCTGGTACCCAGAGCCCCGGAAACTGGGTACACAACAGGAAAACATCTTTCTGTGTCTAGGTCCTGAGTCCAGTAACCCTGCTACTGGACTAGACTGGCTGCCTGGTTGCAGGGGTTCCAAGTTCTGAAGGCCTTTGTGATCCAGGCAGTGACATCACTTCCTGAGATGCCCTATTGGGGCCCACTCCTGGTTGGACCCCTACACGAACAGTGCTCCCGTCTGCAATCTCCTGTTCCCCCTTCTGATCTAAAGCAAACTTGATCATAGTTTCACAAGAATAAGAGAGAAGGAGAGCGACTGGAGCAAAGATAATATTTGAAGAGACAATCCCTCATTTTTTTTTTTTCAGAATGCTTGATAGACACCAATCCATGGAATAAAGCAACCAATGAATTCCAAGTATATTAAAAAGAAATCCAACTCTAAACACAGGCTATTGAACTACAAATTCACTATGGTGAATTCATTATGGCAACACCAAGGACAAAAATGGGGATTTTAAAACCATCCAGAATAGAAGTACAAATTACCTCCAGCAGATCAACAATTAAACTTCCAGTAGACTTCTCTTCAGCGATAGAAGCCATGGAACATTGCAATGGTATCTTCCATATACAGAAAGAAACAACTGACAATCTCAAGTACTTTTCCCAGGGGCACCTGGCTGGCTCAGTCAGTGCGGCATAGGACACCTGATCTCAGGGTTGTAAGTTTGAGCCCCATGCTGAGTGTAGAGATTACTTGGGAAAAAAATCTTTCAAAAAATGAATATAAATAATAAATAAATAAAATACTTCTCCCAGGAAAAAATATCTTTCAGAAAATAAGAGTAGGGAGGAAAATTCATTTTTCCAACAAACAAACAAACAAAAAGATTGAGTTTGCCATGATCCATACTAAAGCAAATTCTAAATTTATACTTCAGATTAAGTAAAATGATCAGAGATGGAAGATATAAGCTACAAAAGAAATGAAGATTTTTTAATGTAAAGAAATGAATAAATGTAAATAAACACTGACTGCATAAAACAATAATACTCAAGTTTTATAAAATTGAAAAGCAATTTAAATATATGAGTGAGGACTGAAATAAAGTATCTTAGGATCCTTGCATCATCTTGGTAGAAATTAGGAATGCTAGTTAACTTTAGTCTTAAAAAGTTGTGTGTAGGGACGCCTGGGGGGCTCAGTCAGTTAGAGCATCTGATTTTTTATTTTAGCTCAGGTTATGATCCTGGGTTGTGAGATCAATCCTGCTTAAGATTCTTTCTCTTTCCCATTTTCTCTGCCCATTCCCATATATGCCCACCCTGCTGTCTCCTTCTCTCTCTCTTTCTCAAAAAAGAAAAGAAAAAAAAGGCTGTTTATATTTTTTAATTGCTAGTAAAACTGCTTTTAGAAATAGCATACAAATTCCAATTTAATAGAAGATGAAAATGGAATTGTATTTGCCACAGCATAAAAATAATGTCAGATGTCAATGAACAAATTTAACAAAATATGTGTAAGATATTTATAGAGAATGTTATAGATCTTCATAAATGGATGGATGAAAAGATATATTGGAGTAGATCTATCTCAATTTCTCTCTCTCCCCTTGCCAACACACACACACACACACACACACACACACACATGAAGACCTAACTAAATGGAAGGGCTGCACTATATTCATGGAATAGAAAACTCAATTTTAAAATCTATCAATTCTTTCCAAACTAATCTATCTATAAATTCAATGTATTCCCAATCACTATCCTAACAGGTTGGTGTGTGTATATATTTTGGAGGTGCAGAGAAATTGTCAGTATGTATGTGTAATGAGCTGATTCTACAACCTATATGGTGATGTAAAGGTCTAAGAATAATTCTGAGGAAGAACAAGAAGGCAAGATTTTCCCAATATAGTACTTAAGGTGGCATGTTGCAAGAATAGGCAAACAGAATGAGAGTCTGGAAATAAAACCACATATATGTAGCTATCTGGTTTATGAAAAAATGTGATATTACAGATCAGTATGGGGAAACTCTCTTTTCAATACATGAGGCTGAGAAAATTTGCTATCTATATGGGTCAAAAGATGAAATTTGATTCTGACCCCACAGTATGCATTCCTATGTTGATTGAAGACCCAAGTGTGAAAGGAGGAATTATAAACTTTTGGAGGTTAAGTGAGAAGAGTCTCATGACTTTATTATAGAGGAAATTATTTAAAACAGACTATACAAACATTGTAGACAATAAATTGAACAGTACATAAATTGTACATTTCTATTCCTTAAAAAAAAAAGACAACAATAAAGCAGTACAAGGACAATCCATAGAGTGTAAGGCAGGTTTTTAAAAACTATTTTATTTATTTGAGAAAGAGAGAGAGCATAGGGGGAAGGAGCAGAGGGAGAGGGACAAGCAGGCTCTGTGCCGAGCACAGAGCCCCACATGGGGCTTGATCCCAGGACCCTGAGATCACGACCTGAGCTAAAATCAAGAGTTTGAGGCTTAATCAACTTGCCACCCAGGCACCCAGCGTTTAAGGCAGTTTTTTTTTTTAAAGATTTTATTTATTTATTTGACAGAGAGAGATCACAAGTAGGTAGAGAGGCAGGCAGAGAGAGAGAGAGGAGGAAGCAGGCTCCCTGCTGAGCAGAGAGCCCGATGCGGGACTCGATCCCAGGACCCTGAGATCATGACCTGAGCCGAAGGCAGCGGTTTAACCCACTGAGCCACCCAGGCGCCCCAAGGCAGTTTTAATACAAATAATATGCAAAGGATTCATATTAAGAAAATATAAAGAACTTCTATAAATAAATTAGAAAAAGGCAGAGGCTCCACAGAAAAACGGGAAAAACATTTAAGCAGGACTTCACAAAATAAGACAGACAAAAGTTCAGTAAGCATATATGAAAGTATTTAACTTTATTTTTAATCAGGAAAATTCAAAAACGTTGACACTAACATGTTTTGGCAAGGATGGATAACAGCATGGATTCTCAGACCATGGTTGCTGTTGGGGTGTAATTTGTTACAAAACCTTTCAAGAACAATTTATCTTCCTCTTATCCAGTGGAACACATACATAGCCTAGGAACCTTGGACTGAGCGCGCCTCCTTTCCTCTAACAGGGCTTGGACTGCTCAATAGGGCCCTCCCCACCTTGGGATTCCACGCATCCTTTTACCAGTAAGGAAAGACATAAGCAATAATATTCAACATCCATGAGGTACAGATTACATCAACACGTATGCAAATACAGAACTAAGGGAACGGTTTTGCTGTTTAACGCCAAGCGCCTATCCTTTAAGAGGACGGGAGTCCCACCCCCACCATGCACGCCCCCCAGGCCACGCCCCCCCGCAGCCCGCCCCGCCGCCCAACCAGCCCAGCCGCCCCCCCCCCTCAGCCTTCCCCTTTCTATTATGCCCTGCGGCAGCGAGCTCCTCCCATCCTAGGGTGCCTTGCTCCGCGGGCTCGCTCCCGGTGGGTTACGTGCGCAATGCGGGCTCGCTCCCGGTGGATTACGTGCGCGCGGCTGGAGCCGGAACGTGCTGTCGGGTGGTTGCCCCACCCACCTCGGCCTTGTCTTCTCAGCCTCTAGGGCTTGAAGTTCCCGCCATGTTGCGGCGGGGCAAGAGCGTTGCTGCCTGGCCCTCCTTGGCTTTGAAGAGACACGAACGTCCAGAACCCCTGCAGCTTCCTTTCGGCGCTGAGACCCGGCAGCCATGTCCACGGGGTTCTCCTTCGGGACCGGCACGCTGGGCTCCACCACCGTAGCCCCCGGCGGGACCGGCGCAGGCGGCGGTTTCTCCTTCCGGACGGGGCATCTAGGTAACTGCGCTTCTGCGCCTTCCCGGCCCGGGTCCTCTCCGTGAGACTCCCGTGGGTGGGCCCGTCCCTCTCCCTTCGCGCTGGGTTCCTTTCTAGTGGGTCTGGGAAGAAGAAAGACAGACTTGCGCAGCGCCAGCCTCATAGTCCTGCCGTTTGGGGACCTGGTCGGGAGGGTGGTCACAGGGGTTGTGAGGTCCCCAGAATCCACAATGGTTCACCCAGTGTCCCTGTCGAGTGGGGTCTGGCTGGGTGAAAGGGCCTGGGGTTTCACGCTGAGCCCTAGCAGTGCGGCAGTCTGAGGCACAGAACGGAGAACGACATTGTGGGTCATTCTGGGGTTTCAGAAAAAGACAATAGGAAAATTTTAAGGGGGACAATTAGAGTTTTATCCCTGATAATTCAGAATTCATTGCAGGATATACGGCTTTGGACATTCCACTGCTTTAATGATTTCGTGGTATTCTAAACGAGCTCACCTCTTGGTACCTCATGGTCCTTTGTTACTGTAGTTTTTTGTTTTAAATACGTGTTGCAGCATTTCTTGGTGGTCATTTTGAACAGTGTGCGTAGTAGTATTCGTGAGTGTTATGGTGGAATGACTCACATTGTCTTCTAGTTACACTGAAAACTGTAGGTAGCATATTTATCGTTTTTGTGCAACCTGCTTAAGCACCGCTTCAGGCGATGACGAAATACAGCCAGCAGAGGTTTAGGAAGAGACATTAATAGTAAAAGGTCATTTTCATGGTGAGAGATTTAATTTTTAGAACTCCCGTCTTTTTAAGGTAAAAGAGGAGTTCATTACATCAAGAAGTGTGCATAGAAAATGTTACAAGGTATCTATCTCCTGAGGCTTGAGGGATGTCATTGTAGAGTAAAAAGCCCAAAGTATCTTCCTTATATTAAAAAGGGGAGGTACAGGGGCGCCTGGGTGGCTCAGTGGGTTAAGCCTCTGCCTTCAGCTCAGGTCATGATCCCAGGATCCTGGGGTTGAGCTCCACATGGGGCTCTCTGCTTACCAAGGGGCATACCCCCTGCTTCTCTGCCTACTTGAGAGCTCTCTGTCAAATAATAAATAAAATCTTTAAATATATATATATATATAATTTACCAAGAAAATTTGGGGAGGTACAGACTACACAGTCAAGGAAAAGTCTGGGAATTTCCCTTAATACCTCCTTTTCTCTCTGCACCCTTAATCAGCAAGGCCTGCTAATTTTAATTACCTAGTTTCCATTTGCTTCACTTCCAGTGCCACCCTCCTGTTGCAAGCTCTTGTCATTCATGGAGCTGATATTTATTGAACACAGTTCCATATAATGGACTCTGTTTCAGATGGTGAAATAAATAAGGGTACTGGCTCTTTCTTCCAGGTTGTCAACCAGTAACCCTTCTCCGATTTGGCGAAAACTATTCCTATCATCTCCTACTTAGATTAGTTCAATGGAATCGCAATTGCTGTGTCAAAAATATACTTTTTTAAAAAGATTTTATTTATTTATTTATTTGACAGACAGAGATCACCAGTAGGCAGAGAGGCAAGCAGAGAGAGAGGAGGAAGCAGTCTCCCTCCTGAGCAGAGAGCCCGATGCAGGACTCTATCTCAGGACCCTGGGATCATGACCTGAGCCGAAGGCAGAGGCTTTAACCCACTGAGCCACCCAGGCATCCCGATTTGGTCTCTTTAGGTAAATCATTTTAGGGAAGTTACTCTCCAAGCCTCAGTTCCCACATCTGGAGCAGAGATGCTGATGAATAAAGTACTTAACATCATATCTGGCACTTGGTAAGTGCTCCCTAAATGTTACTTTCTAAGTCCACATCAGGGCATGCTGGAGAAGTTAAAACAATATTCCTGACCTGATGGAGTCAACAGTAACACATTCTGATGAACCATTGGCAGATAATAGTGGGTTGAGGCAAAACTTGGTCCTGTTTGGGGTAGTTTTTAAATAAATTTCTCTCCTGTAGAGAAATTTCGCTTTTGCTTTCTTGAGTAAAAAGATACCACTTTGAAGTATTTCTTCGGTAATGTTTTCACATTTAATTATGAAACAGTGCCTTGTGTCTTCAGTTATCTTAAGTTGTCAAGAAATTTTAAATATTTTGTCTAAAAATACAAAATTTCAGAAAAAATAAAAATACATAATTTCATTGTGCATCTTTCTAATTTGTGGAATAGCAGTAAAACCAAAAGGGGTCACTGAATTATTTGGCAGGGAGGAGAGCATAATTACCATTTCCTTAATTTGAGGTCTTCAAAATTTGCCAGCAACATTTATTAAAATACCTTTTTAGTTCAGTTGATTAAGTGTTCAACGTTTTGTGCTTTGTTGGTGAGACCTTGCAACCCTGTTTTGCCAACCTTCTGTACTTCACATACCCATGTTCCTAGAGATCATTTTAAAATGAATGATAGGGGTGCCTGGGTGGCTCAGTGGGTTAAGCCTCTGCCTTTGGCTAAGTTCATGATCCCAGGGTCCTGGGAACCAGCCCCGCTCGGGCTCTCTGCTCAGTGGGGAGCCTGCTTCCCTTTCTCTATCTCTGCCTGCCTTTCTACCTACCTGTGATCTCTGTCTGTCAAATAAATAAATAAAATCTTTTAAAAAATGAAATAAATAAAATAAAATAAAATCCATGATAAACTAAGACACAGGGACAGCTCCCTTTTTTTTTTTTTTAAGATTTTATTTATTTATTTGACAGAGAGAGATCACAATTAGGCAGAGAGGCAGGCAGAGAGAGAGAGAGATGAGGAAACAGACTCCCCGCTGAGCAGAGAGCCCGATGTGGGACTCGATCCCAGGACCCTTTTTTTGACCCCCTACTCACTGTTGATGACTGGTTTCAAGTTCTGTTCCCCTCACAGTGATTGGCTGGTGTAATACATTGTATAAAATGTGTATAGTAGAATTTATTAAGTTCCTAATGATGACAGTAATAACATTTATTAAGTGAAGTTAATTCACCATGCATAATCTCTCAAATCTTTTGCAAAAAATCTGTTAAGTGGGCAAAGTTATTAACATTTTGCATATGAGGAAACAGAGGATCAAGAAGCCTAAGTTATGTCACACAAGTCCCAGGACATTGGAGAGCTGGCCCTGGAACCCAGCCATAACACCGCTACCTCCTTAAATTGCAGTGTCCCAGACATAAGCTTTTTAAAACTGACTTTGACTTCTCTTGGGATTATGTCTGTTTGGAAGGGCAGGCAGGATAGAATAAAGATACCTATATAGGATGAATGGGAGCTCCCATTATGTTATGTGTTATAGTCTCTTTTAACTCTCCTGTACAATTTTTGGAGTGTCAGGTTGTTGAGACATTTTGATTATTTTAATAATTTGTTCTCCCACTATAGATAGCAAATATGAGCCCCTGAGTTTTGATAAGAACAGTTGAAAGTCGTGAACTTTGTTCACATCACTTGCTATCACCAGCTGTTCTTTTGAGCTTTCAGAAACTCTGAAGAGTATTTCTCCTTATGAACACATAATCTGGATAGAGGGTAATTTTTACTTTCTATTTTACTCTTGCCAGTTATGTTTCTCTCCCCTACCCCAGTTCTTGATGCTGTTTTGGTGACAAGAAAAGTAACTGTATCCCCCGTCCCTGCCTAAATCCATGAATATGGTGATAAAGCAACAGAGAGGTTGCAAAGATCACTTAAAAGAACTTTTCTGAGTATGTTTTATTTTTCTTTATTTAGTAGTTGGGAAAGAACAAATGTATTTAGAAAGATGAACTATACATGAGTCATTCAAGAGGAAAATGATCCACATTCATAGGATTGCTCTGTGGCCATTTTAAAATATGCTAACTGTCAATAAAACTTAGAGAAGGAGAATATGTGATACTGTTTATGATTTTCTTGGGATCTGAAATCTTTTGTATGTGACTTATTTTTAAAGAGAACAGGAGAATATTTGAATTGGGTTGGTTAAAAATAAATTGATAGTTCTTTTTGTATTCTATGGCATTATATTGAATATGTGAAAAGAAAGAAGGTGTTTAACCTTGAAGAGTTAATTTTTATTTTTCTTTAGGAAATACTGGCTCCAGTAGACTTTATTTTGTGTTCTTTATAAATAAGCAACCCTTCAGTGGGGCTCAATTTTGAAACTCTTGGAAGCACTGCAACTCCTGCCACGACATCTGCTCCTTCAGGTGGTTTTGGAACCGGGCTCTTTGGATCGAAACCTACCACTGGGTTCACTCTGGGAGGAACAAATACAGGTAAGGAGGATTGTCACATTTCAGGGAGTAGCTATGGGATATTCTTTTTAAAGTTCTGGTTTATATTTCTTCCCTTGATAGGGATTGTCAGACCTAAAAAATGGTAAATATTAAGATGAAAAAATATATAGTGGCGTGCACTTAAGGGCCAGTGGTAGGCCCAACATTGGTTATGATCTATTCTAGTGTAAAGGAAAACACCCATTTAGGGCTTCTTGGATGGCTCAGCTGGTTAAGGGTCTAACTCTTGATTTCCACTCGGGTCATGATCTCATGCTTGCAGAATGAGACCTTCTTTGGGCTTTAAGCTCCTTGGGGAGTCAGCTTGAGATTCTCTCTCTATTTCCCTATCCTCCTGTTGCATACTGCACCCCTCTACCCCAAGCTCTTTCTCAAAAATAAATAAATCTTCAAAAAAGAAGAGAAACAAATTTAAAGAAATGCAATTTTTTAAAGAAAGATTTTATTAATTCATCAGAGAGAGCGAGAATAAGCAGGGGGAGCAGGAGGCAGAGGGAGAGGCAGGCTCCTCACCGAGCAAGGAGCCCATTGCAGAACTTGATCCCAGGACCCTGGGATCATGATCTGAGCTGAAGGCAGCCGCTTAACTAATTGAGCCACGCAGGCATCCCAAGATCTCTTTTCAAAATAACTTCTTTTTTGGTATACTTGACACAATGAAGATATACATCTTTAAATATAAAGAATTAATTTAGTTTTTACATGAGAGTATATAATGCAGTGTTTCACCTTAGTGAAAATAAATCAAGTTTACCAATTTGGACGTTAATTTAATTTAGTATATATGGGGCAGTCAGCATCCTTTCTTGCTATAACATTATAATTTACCTTGATTTGCTGAAATCTTATAAATCGTTACCAGATTATTTTATTATTATTATTATTATTATTAATTTATTTATCTGTTACCAGCTTTCCTGAGGTATAATTGAGAAGTAAAAGTGTAAGATATTTAAAGTGTAGAGCATAGTGATTTCATATATACATGCACATTGTAAATGCCCATCAAGTTAATTAACACATCCAATACTTGATAATTTAAAAAGTATCCAATTACAAAGCATGACTAGAGGATAAGAAGTATTCACCTGGAAATATACAAACTAAAACTGCTTTTTCAGAAGGATTTAAGAAAAACAAGTAGTATGTTCACATTTTTTGAATTAACAGATAAACTCTGACCTTTTTAGTAAAGAAAAATTAATAGACCCATAAATACAGAGAACTGATGGTTGTCCGAAAGGGTAGGGAGGACAGGCAAAATGGCTGACGGGGAGTTGGTACAACCTTCCAGTTATGGAATCAGTCACAGGGATGGATATAATCCGTGGTATTGTAATTAGGTTGTATGGTGACAGATAGGGTAGTGACACTTGTGGCGAACATAGCATGTATAGAGTTTTCAAGTCACTGTTGTACACTAATGTGACATGGTGTGTCTACACTTTAAAAAATTACCTAAAACGTAAAGAAGTTAAAATTATATTATCCAGACTACATACACCATTAAATCCCAGCTTTAGACTTATTCCATGTTATTTGCTTAAAGCAATTTTGAAGAAAAATGGGATCCAGCTTGAAAGCATTTGAGAATTTTGTCCATTGAGGGAAAATCATTGTAAAGACTTTGTAAATTATATTTGGTTTGTTTGTAGGACTTGGACAGAATGCTTTAGGCTTGACTTTGGGAACCACAGCAGCTACTTCAACTGCAGGCAATGAAGGTCTTGGTGGTATAGATTTTCGTACCTCATCAGATAAAAAGAGTAAGTAATGTTCTGTTCTAACAGTAAGTTAAATTTCTATGTCAGTAAGATTTTTAGTTACATGTTCAGTAGTAAAGTTTTTACTTTATATCTCACAAATTTTTTGTGTATTATGTGTTTAAGATTTTATTTTCATAGAAGATTGAGTTTTGTTTATGCATACAGTTATGTAGCTATCAGTGTGTGTATGAATATATGTTCTTAAGTTGGGATCATGAACACATGTATGGTATATAAGTTGATACTTGAACAACATGCTTTGAACTGGTTAGGTCCACTTATATGTGAATTTTTTCCAGTAAAAGTGGAGTCCTGTAAATGTGTTTTCCTTACGATTTTCTTAATATTTTCTTTTCTCTATCTTACTTTATTGTAAGAATGCAGTATGTAGTACATATCACATACAAAGTGTGTGTGAATAGACTTTATATTGTTAGAAAACATTCTGGTCAGCAGGAAGCTATTAGTAAATATTTTGGGGAGTCAAATTATGTGTAGATTTTCAACTGCCTGGGTGTTTAGGACCCTTAATCCCTGCATTGTTCAAAGGTCAACTGGATTGCTTTGTAACCTGTTCTTTCTCATGTGTTATATCACCGATATTTGTCAGTTCAGTAATTCTTTAGGAGTGTTTTATTGCTGCTTAAATCAGCTTTATGAATCAATGCATCATTAATCAGTCGTCCTTCCATTATTAGTGTTTGTATTCAGTTCGTATATTCTAGGAAGTATCAACATATTGAGCATCTTTATGGGGAGAGGCAATGTGGTATTGTAGCTTAAGGGGTTAGACTTGAGCTGAAATCTGGCTTCAGACCCCTCCACTGTTGATAAGCTCTGTGACCTTGTTCAAGTTATTTATCCCTCTGTGCTTTAGTTTCTTTATCTGTAAAGTGGGGGAAAAGAACAGTAACTACTTGACATTGTTGGCCCAAGGATTACAGTTTATAAGACTTCAGTAGAGCCAGGCACATAATGAATGCTCTCTATGTGTTTGTTTTTCTTATAAATTTTCATTCATATTTTTGATTATTTTTTAAAGACAAATACCTAGAAACTGAATCACTGGCTTAAAGAGAGGGAGATTTTTGGAGACTCTTGGTAAATATTGTAAAATTACTTTCTAGATAGAGTTTACCAATTACCCACCAGCCAGTATGAAAATGCCGTTCTCACTGTGCTCTTGCAATGCTGAATATTCTTTTTAAAAAATTACCAATCCAGATTCATTTCGAAATATGTTTTAGTTTTGTTGATTCCCTGTGCATGATTTTTTGTTTTGTCTTGCATTGTGTCTTCTGCCTCTGATGAAAGCATGTATCTCGTATTGCATTGAATCCTCTGAAAAACTTAGAATGATTAACAGTTGAAGGTGTCCATATATCTGTGCAAGAATTTTTTATTTGGATGTAGACGATTCTAGGGTGAAGTACTGTTTTAAAAGCTGGCTATCCTAAAATCCTTTTAAACTTAGAAAATTTAGGATAACTTTGAATGAAAATTGATTTTTATTTTATTTTACTTTTTTTTAAAATTTTATTTGACAGAGAAGAAGAGACAGCTAGAGAGGGAATACAAGTGGGGAGTGGGAGAGGGAGAAGCAGGCTTCCTGCTGAGCCAGGAGACTGATGTGGGGCTTGATCCCAGGACCCTGGATCATGACCTGAGCTGAAGGCTGATGCTTAACAACTGAGCCATTTAGGTGCCCCGAAAATTGATTTTTAAACATAGGGGTTTGTCTCTTGGTTTTACTTAGTTTTCTTTGTTAGCCGCATCAAAATTAGAAGAAATTATTGTAGATGTTTTAGCAGCTTTTTTTATTAATCAGCTGAAGCAGTCTGGTACCCTTGAACTACTTTGATTTTAATTATGAAACTGGTTCTCTCTTTATTGTAATTGCTTTTAGGCTCCACATGAAAGACTTGATTGAGGCAAAGGAGTAAGAGAAATATAAGGAGTTAATCTCTCTTCACGCCCTTCCCCCCACCCCCGCGCCACTCCACCTTCCCCCATTGTCTTCTTCTTGTGTTGTGCCTCAGAGTTGAAACAAAGGGGTATGTAGAGTAAGTGCACATGACCTGATATACCACATCCAGTTCCTTTAACCTGCTATACGTGTCCAGGGGTTCTTTATTAATCTAAAGGATTTCTCTGTTTCCCTAGCTGCTGCATCAGTTAGCCTGGACCTGCTGTATTGGGTTTGATAGATGAAGAGGGGTAGGAAGCAGTGGTCTATAAGTGGGGGCAGCATGGAGTAAGATCTAGAGACAAGGATGCTCTTTACTCTTTTGAAGAACTGCTGGAAAACCGGCGAGCTGCAGTATGGGAAGATCAGATTCCAGATGTCATAAAGGGAAGGGCCGTGTATGTCATCTTAAAGAGTTTTGTAATTAGACGGAGGACAGTTGAGACCCACTAGGGTTTTGATGTGAATAATATGACATGAGATACGTGTTTGAAGAAGAGCATTCTGGCAGCCATGTGGAAGATAATGTGCAGGAGGGCAGGAACAGAGGTGGAGTGCTGACAGTGAGCTTTGACAGCAGTCCACAGGTATTACAGATGCCAAGCTAGATGGACTAGTCAGGGCCCACGGTAGGCCAAAAACAGGCCTAAGTTTCCTATACGCAGGTTTGTGTGTATAGAGACTTCTGTAAATATAATAAAAATGGAATATCAAAGAGCAAAATAGGATGCTAATGAATAAAAAAGTTGAAGTCTGTGGGATAAAAATTAAATCCCTCCTTTATCTTACTGTGTCTCGTCCAGTCAAAGGCTTGCATCTGTAGAACATGGATATCAATTTCAGAATTGTTAAACTATGAAAGAGAAATATCAACATACAAAGTAAGGAAAAATAAATTGTAGTTAGATTAAAAAGGTAAACAAAAGAAACCCTATGGACAAAGGCAAAAGGTAAAGGACAGGTTGGAAGTAAAATACTTGCTGTTTCGATGCTTTTTTTCTTCACATTTTAACATCCGAAATTGAGATGTATCTTGAAATGAAGGTCTCATTTTAGAAATAGACACATAAAGTGTATGTATGAGATAATTAATATGCTTAATGTTGAAATAGCTCTGAGAAGTCAGTGAGAAACATACCTCAGATATACCTCAAATAGCCTGAATAGACCATTCACTCAAGGAGAAATAGGCTTGTCTAATTAATATTTGAAATGTTTCACTTAGTACTGTCAGAAATATGAATTTAGATGATAATGAAGTGGCATTTCTCACCTATGTACTGGCAGTGATTGTTTCAGGAAAATGTCCATTGTTGTTGAGGGTGTGACGGAAAAATTACTTATTCGTAGTAGGTGGGAAGTTAAATTGGAACAGTTGTTTTAAAGGATCAGTTGATAATACGTAGGTTTTCCTTGATGTAATCTTTGACCTATAAATTCCTCTTTTTGTGGAATACAAATAAAGTCATGCACAAGTATTTGGAGATAAAGGCATTGACTGTAGCTGCATTGTTTATATAGTAAAGGTGTATATGTTAAGAAGAGGGTTGGGCAAAAAGTTTCTGATACAGCTATGTCATCAGTATTCTGTGGTCATTTAAAATCATGTTGACATGAAAAAGACTTAATTTCAACATCCTGAGAAAATATGTGCACATAACTTATGGTCATCCCGATCATGTTTAAAAATGTGTGTGTAAGTGCCAAAAGAGGTTGAAAGAGGAACCATTAAGGTTCTCTGATGGGATGAAGTTTTGTGTGTTCCTGTATTTCCTTCATTAAGCAGGTCTTATTTTGCAGTGTGAAGTAAATTCTGGAAAAGCAGAAAGTGAGTCACTGCAGTTTGCTGACGGAGCATTTTTACTTTTCTACTTTTAGACATACACTAATAATGATAACCACTAAATAAGTGTTCATAAGAAAGCTGTTGATCTATCTGCACACATTAAAAACATCATCTTAAAAAATTGCTGCTTCTGTAAAATATTTAGAGACATCCGCGTAGTCTGACATATTTTAGTATTCTAAACTGATAGAATCTAAGAAAGCATCCAGTAGAACTTGCAGGAGGTCAACTGTGCTAAGCAAGAATATTTTTCTTAGAAGATAGTTGAAAGAGGAAGAATCTCGCCCTTGAAAGAAATAGATACAAATCAGCTACGTAATTATCTGTTTATGTGTATACAAACATGTCCCCATAGTATGTTGTTTGGAGTTTGTGACAAGTGACCTCATATGATGTCTATAAGGCTGTCCGAAAAATGCTTAGAAGTTTCTATTTATACCTAAGTTTGTGTTAAATTAAAACTTGAATTTGGAATACATTGTTAAATGACCTGTTTTTACATAAAGCTTCTTGAATTTTCTAGGTGATAAAACAGGAACAAGACCAGAGTAGGTTTACAATTTAACTTTTAAAGTATTTTATTTGAAGAATTTTATTTGTTAATTTATAGGCAGGTGGTCTCATCGGAAGTAAAAGAAACTATATAGACATTTAGAAGAAAAATTCTTTGAATCAGTTTTTGTCTAAAGTAAAATAATAAACATATGCTCTGGAAAGATTTTGGAAGGTCAGATCTTTAATTTTTAGTCATTAGGAAAGTTTATATCCAATGCTTTCTGGAATACTTTATGATCAGTTTTAGGTATATATACCTTTTCTATATAAACTACTATACCAGTCCCATTTATTTTCTGATGATGAAGAGGGAGAAAAGCCTCTATCTATAATATACATCAGATAGGTTTGAAGATCACTATTTTTACTAGCACTTACATTTTCTCACCTAATTTGTATTACATTAGATAAAACATTTGTAAATAAATGATCAAGTTCATGCCTCCAAAATATCTTCTGTATACTTTAGCCCTATTGCATAAATGAGAAAGCTGTAGGAGACTGAGGTTTGCTTCAGGTTCTATCAAGGAAGTAGTAGCAGATCTGTGACTGAATTTTAACTCATAATTCCATTACAGCCTGCCACATTTCACCTCTTCCTTTTCTCATTAAATATTTATGATTCCCTTAGTCTATCCATAGGTTTTATTTTGTTGAAGAATAAATTGAAATTCTAAAAATCAACTAAAATATAATGAGAATCTCTATTATGAGAAGTTTGTAGACTTTCTTTAATGAATGCTTTAATATTTTTGAACGAAATAAAAGGTCAGTCATAGAGTTTTTGAGCCAGGGGAACTTAGTTCAATATTTAATCTCTTGTATTTTCTAATTTTTTTTCTTAAACATTTGGTCAGATGCATTTATGTGTACTTATGATAGGTGCCAGTCCTTTTAGAAGAGAACTCCCTGTCAGATGAATTGTTAAAGCTATTTTAAAGGTCAGGAAACAACATTTTTTTTATAAAGAGATTTGAAATCAACCATAAGAGCTCTAAATGGGGAATATTTGTTTTACCTCCTCCCCTTTAACACTTATGTAGTGGAACTCAGCTGTCAGCTTTTTAGAACCTCAATGGCTTTAATCTATCTGTGTCATTTTTCTCAGGGATAGTAAAGCACTGAAGTCTGAAAATCTCCCTCCTGTCATCTGCCAGGATGTTGAAAACCTCCAGTAAGTGTGTCATATGTAATTAGATATATCATGTTGAAGAATGTTAGAATCTACTTTAAGGGGAACATCTCTTCTTCCTCTTAAACATTTTAACTTGGGTGTTGGTAAAAATTTTAATATTTTTATAAACAAAGCAGAATAATGGGAATTAAAATTCTTTTATTGTCAATCTGAAAAAAGCATGTGAACTGTGGATGAATTTTTAATATTTCCTTTTTAAAAAACACTAGGACTCTGACCAGCCTATAGTAAATATACTTTTTTCCTATAGGAAACCAAAGGTGTATTTTTTTGGAATTCAGTTTTATATATCTTTTTAAGAAATTTGTGAAGGAACAGAAAAAGGTACAAGAAGAAATTAGTAGAATGTCTTCAAAAGCCATGCTTAAAGTACAAGAGGATATTAAAACTCTGTCACTGGCTGCCAGTGGATTACAGAGGAACACCCTCAGTATTGACAAGTTGAAAACAGAAACTGCTCAGGTAAACTAACTTAAAATAATTTTATTGTAGGGTTTTGTTTTGTTTTATTTAAGTCTTATAGGTTATAAGACTTGATACAGATGTACTGTAAGAAAACTGTATAGCATGTGTGCTTTTTAAAAAAAAGATTTTATTTATTTGAGAGAGAGAGAGAAAGAGAGCATGAGAGGGGGGAGGGTCAAAGGGAGAAGCTGACCCCTTGCTGAGCAGGGAGTGAATTGCAGGACTCAGTCTTGGGTTTCAGGATCATGACCTGAGCCGAAGGCAGTCGCTTGACCAACTGACACCCAGGAGCCCTAGCTTGAGTACTTTTAAGTTGCTATGATACTAGTAGTCACTAGTTTGTATTGAGTTCTGATTATTTATGAGGCAGTATTTTAAGCAATTTAGTTTTCCTGAAAGCTCTATGAGTTAGGCCATCTTATCTTTGTTATATAAAGAAGAATATGGGCAGAGAGGTTGTTAATAAATGGAAGAGGTTGTCAATAAGTGGGAGAGCTGATACTCTTAACTAGTTTGTTTCCTAAGAGTACTTGCTGGCTAAATTGCTATATCATGCAAGCAAGGTAGAAAAATATGTTTTTAAAAATCTGTCATCCATTAAATAAAAATTATATTAAGCTTTTTAACTATTAAAAATTCTGGTGACTTGCCAGTCTTATGTCTTAGTTATAAATGTTAATGAGGCTCATGTTTTTTGCCATTCATATGTACTTGTTTTTTCTTTCTATGCTATAATCTATGTCATTTTTTCTTTGTTGACACTCTTGCCTCCCTTGTGTAGTTTGAAGTCTTTCATCGTCTCCTCCTGGCTACTTGTTCTGTCTCTGTGTACCCAGCTCCCCATCTGTTTAAAGGTGGTGTTGCGTAGTCTTCTGTAACCTTCCTGAGGGCTAGATGAATGCGTTCTTCCATAGTTCTCTGTGATATCACACAAAATACCTGTCTTTAGTCCCTCTTAGCAATTTGCTATTCCATTGGGATGTAAGTATACCTGGTTCTTTACCTAACAACTTCAGGGATCCAGTTTTAAATTTATTCATGGGGACACCTGGTTGGCTCAGTTGGTTAAGAGGCTGCCTTCCACTCGGGTCCTGATCCCAGAGTCCTGGGATTGAGTCCCACATCTGGCTCCTTGCTCAGCAGGAGGCCTGCTTCTTTTTCTGCCTCTGCCTGTGCTCACTCTCTCTGACAAAAAAAAAAAAAAAAAAAAAAAAAAAAGAAAGAAAGAACAGAAAAAAAATTTACTCTTGGATAAGATAAGAGGGGCTTTTCAGTTACTTAGTTTGTAGGATTTTTTAGTTGTTAGCTAGGCTCTTTCCCAGCTGTGCACATTCTGCTTATGTTTCCTTCCCAAACCCTGTTCCTAGTCTGTTTCTCCATCGAAGACTGGCTGTTACGCATATGGATACCAGTGTGTGATATGCATTTGGGGAATTGAATCCTTCCCTATAGTTTTAGACTCAAGTATTGTTTTATGATCCACTTTTTGTCACCATTTTTTTATTGAATGATATAGTTTTAAAATGCATTTCTCATGCAATCTCCTTACTTGACAAAAATCGTTTTTCTCAGTGATACAATATTCCAAGTTACTTGTCAGGTCCTTGCAGGAACATTTCCTGGAGTGCGGCACAACAGTGCAGAAGGGAAATCCTTTGTCCTCTTTCTTAATAAGGTGATGAGGAAACCGGGAATGAGAAAAAGCTGAATAAAGAAATTCCATAGCAATCTTTTGCAAGAACTTGAAACCCACAACTTATCTTTAGTTTGTGAGGGGAAATTCATTACTTTTACAGCTAAGGGATAGCTTCCAGTTTTCAATAAATTTATCCTATACTTGATTTTTCATGAAATTTGAGATTTTAAAAAACACTATCATTGAATGTAGTCTGCAGTCCTAGACATAAGACCACCACCCACCATACGCAGCCTCTTGAGCCTTTGCTCTGCTTTTCTGTAAGTGGCAGAGCCTCACATGTATTGCTTCTCACTAATTAATGAATGTGTACCCTTGGCCCTGAGATTGTAAAGGAACAGTGTCACTCAGGGTCCAAGTCTGGATGCAGGAGCACATTGTGGAAGAAGACTGCTGTTTCCACTCCTGTTAAGGAGTTAAGCCATCCCTGTGAAAAGGGGGTTATGCTATCAGGATCTCAGAATAGTATTTGCAGGGTACCGTCAACTGTGCTGGTGTATTTCTGGGACTAGTATGTATCCGAATACAGGTTTTTATTGAAGTATTTTTTGACACATGCACGAAGCCACTATTTATGCCAACGCCTGTTTTAAGTTTGCTACACAGTGTGGTAGGAACTTAGTTTGAGCAGAGGTTAAAATCAGAATTACATACCACTTGTGGATTACCTCTAGGTGAGTTTGGCAATGAAGCAGTGGCTATTCTGTTGTTAGGGCACAAGCTGTCTATCATTTTTCCTTTCAAATCATCTGGGAACCCCCTAATGCTCTCTCTCTAGATGTCCTGGAGCTTCTCATCGGAGACTTGCCCTAGAAAGGAGGAAAACTGATAAAGCTCAGACAGAGATTGAGAATGAAAATGGAACCACTGTAATAGATCTTCCAGGTACTTTATCCCTCGAAACGGACTGTTCAGGGACAGGCACAGAACCTGCTGAGCGCAGCTTGATATCAGCGTCTCTGCCCCCGTGGCCTGAGGAGCCTGGCCTGGACAACCCCGCCTTGGAGGAGAACACGGCCACTGACAGTATGTGCTCTTCACCTTGCTTTTGCTTTTCATCTGTTTTCAAATCAGATATTTCCTTTCTTCTCAGTACTCCCTATTACTTTCCCTCCATGGGGTGTTGTTGTTGTTCTTGTTGTTGTTGTTTTTCCTCTTCAACAAATAATTTTACTGAGATATGCTTCACGTATCACATATTCACCCTTTAAGTGTACAAGTCTTAACAGTTTGCCGTTTAGAAACAGAAAGCGAGTCTTACTTTGAGGCTTATGCTTCCCCCTCCCCCTCTTCTGTTGTAGTCCACAAATTCACTGGTCATCAGCAGGCTTCTTTTGTTTCTTTGTGTTGAAGCCTATTGCTTCTTGACTAAGAAATCCACAGCATCAAGAAGAACAAAAATAATACCTCAGCCTATGTGCTTATTCTGTGTCAGCACTGTGCCAAGCACTTTACATATATTAACTTATTAAATGCTTGTACCAATACTGGCTTTTTTTTAATGATGAGGAAATTTAGTCAGGGAGTCATTGGTCAAAGTCTGAGAGCCACGAAATCGCTATATATGTATCTGACTTCCAAGGCCATGTGTCTGACTATTGCTGTCCTCTGGTAGCAGCCACTGATCTGTCTACATGACCCACCAGGAAACAGGCAGAAAACCTCTAGTCCTAGATCTTGGGCATATCTTTGTAGTTGGCCCTTTGTCTTACTTTTAAATAGGTTTATCTCTTATGAAAATTCCAATTTTTCTACAAATCCCATTTTTCCCAGCCATGGCTATAACAATTCTTCTATCTCCTACTGCTCAGATCAAGACCCTCCTCTTCTTGCTTAATGTGGTTATTTTGTCAACCACTACGGTGATTGTATGTCACAGAGTTTGTCTTTTTTATTTCATATGTACTGTCTTGCACTGTTTACAGCTGTTTCATGGGTCAGAGTTTCTCTGATCAATTAGGACAAGATGATATTGTCTGTATATTTCTTTATCAGATCACTATGTGGTCCCTAGTGATCTGATGCATAGTAGTTATTTGTTGATTATTCACCTTTCGAAGAGGAAGTGTTTTGCTAATCTTATCTATTGGTGTTTTGGTCATTCTGTTTTTCTTATCCCGTGGTATTGCTTTGTTATGAATCATCTATTAACATAAGGTCATCACTAATGATAGACGATAACTTACGTGAAGATAATCAAAATATAAAACGTTTTTCTTTCTATTTTTCTCCCTCTCATTTTTAACTTGGCAGCTACGCAGCAGCCGGTTAGTTTTCCGGAATGCATTATTACTACAATTGAAATTCACCGGGCTGATCCTTATATTCAGCTAGGAATTAGCATTGTGGGAGGCAATGAAAGGCCACTGATCAACATTGTTATCCAGGAAGTCTGTCGGCATGGGGTGATCGCCAAAGATGGAAGACTTCTTGCTGGAGACCCTATTCTTCAGGTATCAATTTTTTAAATTATTTTGTTAACTTGCCTCTTTTTTTGCTCTTATTCATCAATTTAAAACTTAGGAAATTATGGTACTGTGGAATCTGACTCATAAAAAGGTAAGTTTTACTGGTTTTTTTTTTATGCAAAAACAGATCAGAATTTATCTGTAATTTCTCCGATTTCCCCCAAACTCATGGAATGTATTTTTACCCCCATCTTAAATTTGATCCCACATGTGCCTCAGTGCGTGGCTCTCCAGGCCAGCTGGATTCCTCCTGGCTTGTACTCCATGGTTGGCTATTTCGGGGCCACCTTCACTGTTAAATTCTCTTGTCCCATTGTCTATATCCTTAGTCCCAGGGTACCATCCATCAGTTACCTTCGTTGTCTGATTCATCCTTCTCTACATGGATTACTATACTCTAGAAAAGACAGGTCACACAGCACAAGTTACTTAAAACTTATAGCATTGAATTTAAGATAGAATTCAGAAATCATGACCACCTCTTGTTGGTTCTCAAATGCACTCTTGTCCACAAACAGCCTGACTCTGCACTAATCCTTGGTGCTACCCTCTCCCTCTTCTCTTTAAAGAGAAATAGCTACTCCAACAAACGAACTAGCTTTGGGCAAGATGATATTGTGTTAGAGGGCATACTGATGAGCATGAGATGGCCAGAATTCCACTGTTCATGTGAATTCTAGAGTGTATGTGAAAATTGACCTGGATATATGACCCATACTAGTGTAAGTGGTACTTGAAGCTAAAAGAATGGATATTTAGGAGAGAAGAAATAGGCATGAATGAGAAAAGATGTCTTCTAGGAACCCAAGCTCAAGGATTCTTGCCTCCTCAATTTCACTGCTGGGTCCTTCCCCACGGTCTGTTGGTATTCACCCCTTCCCTTTTCCTTGCCACCTCTCTGGTCTGTGCCTTCACTGCTTCACGTCTAACCCAGTAGAATCAATACCCTGCCTTCCTACTCTGCTCTGAAATCTGGTACGACCATTGTCAGGTTAATTCATCTGTGACTCTGCTTTCCCTGGGAAGATTGGACCAGAGAATCAAGTCCATACTGATTAATCTAACAGTCCGGGTCCTCTGTGGACTCTTACACAACCTGTCCCTTCAGCCTTCACCCTTGCTTTTTCTTTCAGCTGTAGCCATCGGTGTATTACTGAAACATCATAGGCATGGTGGTCAGTGCTGAGGGTATAATTAAGAGCTAAAAGCAACCCCTGCCCTCATAGAATGTATAATGTAGCAGAAAAGCCAGACATAACAGTCTCCTTGCTTCCCTCCACGTTCCAGCCTGTCCCCATTGTGCTACAGCTTCCCCACCTTCATCCAGAAAGCCCTGCCCTGCCATTTTCACCCATTCAGACCTCTTCTCACACTAAGTACTGAAGACATTCCTTCTCTTCACCACTTAATGCATAATTGGTCACAGAGAGTTATTCAAATGCAGTGTCTTCCTTTGGGGATGGGAGCCACCATTATTATGTACTCTGGGACAGGCTTCTCACAGAGCTGTGCCTGGAGTCGATACCCAGGACATACTTGCTGAGTCAATAAAAGAGTGGATTTGGTTATGATATCCTGTTGGGAATAGCTGTCTTCTTCATTAAAACCAAACTTAGAACCTCTAGGATTTTTAGTTCTTCAAGAGAAATGTCCAGAGGGGAAGACAGACAAACTAGGCTCCAAGAGCAGCAAGGATTGACCTTTCCACTGGGGGTTCCTGGCTTTGGTTTCCACGCCCATCCGTATTCTGCCTCTTGTAGTTTGTGATTTCCACTTCGACACTTGGGCCCAAAACCCCTCCTTCATTGCACTTGGCCTGGCTGACACAGACTGAACTTCCAGTGTTTTTTTCTTGACTAAATCTGAAGAGGCAATAGGAGAATACAGGAAGCATAACTAATCCAGCTTATGTAAAATCCAGTTTCTGATCCTACCATAGCTAGCATTAAGAGCATTTCAATCACATTATAACTTGTGTTCTTACAGTATCCCTGTGAAGTAAAGATGGTTATTATTAGAGAAAAAAAATTTTCAATAAGAACATTAAAGTAGGTAAAGTAGAGGGGCACCTGGGTGGCTCAGTCATTAAGCATCTGCCTTCGGTCAGGCATGATCCCAGGGTGCTGGCATCCAGTTTTACATCGGGGCTCTCTGCTCAGCCAGGAATCTGCTTCTCCCTCTCCCACTCCCTCTGCTTGTGTTCCTTCTCTTGCTCTCTGTCAAATAAATAAATAAATACATAATAAATAAAATCTTTAAAAAAAGAAAACAGCTTTAAAAATTTTTTTTAAAAAATAAGATAGAAAAAGTAGAAAATAATCCAGGCCAGACCTTCCGGTTCTATAACCTACCAGAGCATTTAATGATATGGGTATCTCCTACAGTGATAGGGGTGAAACAAAGATGTGTATGGTGTTTTATTTTGTTTTGTTTTGTTTTGTTTTAAGTAAGCACAAGAAAACACTCTGACATAAAGGAAACCAAGCAGTAACATAATCTAGCATCAGGAATTAAAGTAGGTTGATTGTCACTGGGAAATGTGTATAGTAAACAGAATTAACAATGAAGATTTAAGTACTGTGTAAGAAAACCCAAATTTAAATCCCATTTCATTACTCCTTTTCACAAATGTTTGGTTCATTATAACTATGGGAACACACACACCCAGTAGCCATCTTGCATTAGGAGGGAGATTCAGGCGTTGGTCTCTTGTCCCAGACTTGAGGTTTAAAAAAAATTGAATACAGATACTTATATATGATACCAAATATAATATATTGCTCAAGTTGTTTCTTTGTGAAAAACATCTTAATGTTTTGGATTCTGATAACAACATGTATTCCATGTCTGAAAAGGAGACTAAGGAAGGCAAAATACAGAAAATGAAGAAGGAAGTCAAAATCACTGTCAGCCTAAAGTCCATAAGATAGTGACATTAAAGTTTTTTTTTTTTAATATTTTATTTATTTATTTGACAGAGAGAAATCACAAGTAGATGGAAAGGCAGGCAGAGAGAGAGAGGGAAGCAGGCTCCCTGCTGAGCAGAGAGCCCAATGCGGGACTCGATCCCAGGACCCTGAGATCATGACCTGAGCCGAAGGCAGCGGCTTAACCCACTGAGCCACCCAGGCGCCCACATTAAAGTTTTGAAGAACATCGTTACAAACATTTTTCTGTATATGCCTACAAATAAATAGGTACCTATTTATGTAGGTACTTAGACATGCACTCAGCTTGCAAATTCTGAGTTGGCCACCCTTTCTTTATGTCAGCTGTATGCTGTGGACTTCTTACCCTGAAAATAGATGCACCATGATATAGCTGTATAGTAGGCGTGTTGTGCTAAAACTTACATAAACACTCCCCTGTCAACAGACTTTAATGTTTTGTTTTCAAGTTTAAGACATTTTGCTAAACTTCCCTCTAGAACGATCATACCAATATATACTCCCAGCAATAGGGCATGCCACTTTTTAATGAAATACAGGTATTGTCATTTAGGCATTCTGCAATTTTAAAAATCTTGACTTTAACAGAATTCTTTTGTTGTGCTTGAAACCCTGAAGTGTTAGATAGGCAGTTAGCCTAAACCCAAGCGATAGCCCATCGTTTAAAGCTTATATGTCCACTTCCATCACACACCCAGAATTTTGTCTTTTAAGAAATCAAAAAAGATCAGGGATTTGTTTGTTAATAGGTTTGCATGAGCAGGGGTATTCCCATAAAGCTAAATTACTGGTTATAGAGTATTTGGTAGTGGTGAGGGTTAGGCAGTAAAGCAAACAATTCTTAATATTGAAATGAGATCACAGAGGGGCCTCTCACCCCTCACACCGTGTGATCTAATACTCGGAAGTGTCAGAATCTCAAATATCTGGATTGTAAGCGTTCTACTTTGGAATTACCTGTTAGATCAAATCCCCAGACTCTGGTCACATGAGAAGTGTTATTCTTTCAGTTATTTGAAGAATTGTCTAAAACTAGTTTAATGAAATACTTGAATAAGTAAGTGACTTTAATAGGGCCTTAAAATTGTTTATCACTCAGAGGCACTTGGGTGGCTCCGTGGTTCAGCATCTGCCTTCGGCTCAGATCCTACATCGGGCTCTCTGCTCTGCGAGGAGTTGGCTTCTCCCTCTTCCTTTGCCCCTCCACCCTGCTCTCTCGCTTTCGCTCTCAAATAAATACATAAAATCATTTTTTTTAAATTATGTTTTTCACTCCTTTTCCAACTTGAGAACTGAAACTGGAGTGCTTTCTTAACATTAGTGACTGCAGTCATGGGGGAGGGTTCTACTTTCCAGCACAGCTTCTTGAAAGCAGGCTGTCAAATTTTCCCATAGCAATGATAGTAAACTTAGAAAGTTGTAGTCATGACCAAGAATCAGCATCAAGTAGACCAGGCCTGTACGTTAAAAGCAA
This sequence comes from Mustela nivalis, assembly GCF_964662115.1. Classification (NCBI taxonomy): domain Eukaryota; kingdom Metazoa; phylum Chordata; class Mammalia; order Carnivora; family Mustelidae; genus Mustela; species Mustela nivalis. The sequence continues at coordinate 120,780 of NW_028135730.1, read as the reverse complement.
AGATAAAATAGCTTTAAAAAGTATAATAAATGTGAATCTGTGTTTCAGATCTAGATCTATAAATACAGATAATGGACCTCTAAATTTAACGTGGTTGTCATCACCTCTAAAATTACATTTATGGGGCGCTTGGGTGGCTCAGTGGGTTAAAGTCTCTGCCTTCAGCTCGGGTCATAATTCCAGGTCCTGGGATCGAGCCTCACATCTGGCTCTCTGCTCGGCAGGGAGCCTGCTTCTCCGTCTTTCTCTCTGCCTGCCTCTCTCCCTACTTGTGATCTCTGTCTGTCAAATAAATAAATAAAATCTTTAAAAAAAATAAAATAAAATAAAAATTATATTTATGTGTGAGTGCACATATGGCATATATAGGCACACAATTTGTAATGTATATAAATACTAATCCTGTTTTACAGGACCTTTGTTATCATTCTTTTCAGGACTGTTTAAGGTGATCCCTATTTTTGATTTGAAGCTGTAGTGTGTGGAAACAGAGCTACACGTAGTTTCATTGATTATCAGTCTCAAAGTAGCCATCTTGGAATTTATTTCAGAAATCACAAAGGATTGTAATCCAGTTTTGAATCCGTTCGTCCTTTTATCTTCTTTGCTCTCTTTCTCTCAGTGCCAAGGCCAGTTTGCAGGGGAGGGAAGTATAAAAAGACAGTTACCCTTCAAGAAATCATGGGGAGATCAGAACCCAGGCTTTGCTTTGGTTATATCCTTGGTATTTCCAGGATTAGGGAAGGTTTACCCAAGAGGTCTGTGTGTGGCTCTTTTACCTGCAGAAGTTTTAAAGTATTAGCTCCTGAAATGAACTCCCTCATCTGCCCCACCCCCAGCAGGGGCCTGCAGTCCCCACTCAGGTGAGGCTCTGATACAGCGATAATAAGTGCATTGAAAATGACCCTCCCTATAATTTTTTTAAGTGAGAAGCATCATTAATGACTGGTGATTATATATGTGTGTTTTCTCCAGGCTAGTGGCCAGAGGGTGGATTTAATTATTGCTAGGCTGGGGAAATCCCAGCCTGGTAACCCTGTCCAGGACACAGGAGCTCAGACTAGCAGCCAGCACCATGCACAGCCGCTGTACCACAACAGACCCAGCTCACACAAGGTGAGGCCTCGAGTTTGCATGTTTTCATTCATCTGCTCTCAGGGAATCCTTGTGACAAACTGGTAAGATTTAAATGAAGGCTGTTACTCTGTTGGAAAAGGTGAGCACAGGTGTTTGGGGGTGTGGAATGTTGTTTGGCTACCTTGAGAGTCCCTGTACAATCTGTTCCTCAGCCAGTAGGGGTGGTTTCTTAGTAAGAAGGTCCCTCTGCCAGATTGATGAGAAGTGTTTGATCTTCTAGAAAGACTTCTTTGTTTGGTCCTGCTTGAAAGTGGGATTTATCTTGGTTTGCTCATTCAGTTGTAACAGGAGGTTATGTAACTGAAAAAACGACAATGACCAACAAGTCCATACTTAGCGGTTGGGCAGTTTGCCTACAACAACAGAATTCCCTATGTGAATATGAAGCACAAATCATACTTTCTGATAGGTACATGCAAAACACATAAAGCATTTCTTTTTATGTTACAGTTTATAGGAATACTACCCTAGATCATTTGAAATTCCTGTATGTTAAGCTTTTTGCTGCATCTTTCATATTTCAGTGCTTTTGTAATATATTCCTAGGTCATTTATCTGTGCCAAAAATTCTGATGCTGTCTCACTTTGGATGCAGAAATTAGTAGAAGTCAAAAAACAGTGGCACTTTACTGTGTTCTCAGTATTATTTACTTCATTTGATCTTTCATTTGAACTCAACTTCTAGTAGGCCAGAATTTTTACAACGATGCTATTTACCAACTGTGTGAAAATCACACATTGGAAACTTCCTATAGTTTTTTTGTTTTTTTGTTTTTATTTCCTATAGTTTTTAAGTAGACCAGTAAATAAGGTTTTATTTAGCAAAGCAATTTAATTTTACTTAAGGAGAATGACTTGAGAAACACATGTTTAGCTTAAAGTGGCTTCTTTTTTTTTTAAAGATTTTATTTATTTATTTGACAGACAGAGATCGTAAGTAGGCAGAGAGGCAGACAGAGAGAGAGGAGGAAGGAGGCTCCCTGCTGAGCAGAGAGCCAGATGCAGGGATCGATCCCAGGACCCTGGGATCATGACCCCAGCTGAAGGCAGCGGCTCAACCACTGAGCCACCCAGGCGCCCCTAAAGTGTTGGGATCATGACCCCAGCTGAAGGCAGCGGCTCAACCACTGAGCCACCCAGGCGCCCCTAAAGTGTCTTCTTAATGTAAGTATAATTTGAGAGAATAACTCTGTAATGTCACAGGAGCCCAAGAAAGCATTATTTATTTATTTATTTATTTTTAAGATTTTATTTATTCATTTAGCACACAGAGATCACAAGTAGGCAGAGAGGTAGGCAGAGAGAGAGAGAGAGAGAGAGGGAAGCAGGCTCCCCGCTGAGCAGAGAGCCCCATGCGGGACTCGATCCCAGGAGCCAAGATCATGACCCGAGCGAAAGTGGCTCAACACACTGAGCTACCCAGGCGCCCCAAGAAAGCATCATTTAAAGGCACAAGTATTTTTGGCCCATCAGGTTTATCTTGTTTTCTGAGCTGAAGTATAGACTTGTCACTGGTCTTTGTTCAGTTAAAACTTTTAAGAAATTATAAGCACAATCTTCATCTTATTTCTGAACAGAAAACGAAATGTGTGAAGGGAACCTATAATTTTGCTTTCACAATGATGACTACGAAAAGCAGTTATTGTTTCGAAAAGGAATTTGAATAGGAGTTGTTCATATCGCTGGTCCTTGCTTTACAAGTTACATATATATACATATTCCTAAAGAATCATGATTAAGGCAAAAGTTGGTAACTGAATCCATGAATTCTACAGAAAGTGGAAATATGGGTGCTCAAAGACAACGCTACAAATTTAAGACTGTTTTAAGAACTACTTAACCATTTCAGCGTTCATATAGAGGATGATTTATGTCCTTTTGTTTGTTTGGGGCACAAATATTTTTCTTTTTACTAGTTCCTCTTCCTTAATTTTAAGTGGTGGTGTTTTAAATAGCAATGCTGAATTCTTACTCTAGGTGCTCTGTAAACCTGCTTGTTAGAACAGCCACATTAAATGTAATTTTAAGCATTAATTTAGCAATTTACCATTATCATACAGCATTTGTGATGTCAAATCCTACTTTAAAAAAATAAAGGTCTCCTAGGGAAAACAAATACAAATTCATCAAAACAACCTGTTCAGAGGATAATCATTGTTAAAAATTAAAGCACACATTACTTTATTACTAAGCCCCTGCATGGCCCCTGCTTGGAAACATTCATACAGTGTTAAGCCCTTAGAAGTTTCCATGAAGTGTACCAAGAGTAATCTGTGAAGTTTGGCTAAAATGCATACATCTCAGCCATATGGAGGAATAAAACAACCACCTCTTCTCAATACCTGACAGACAGGAGCGTTGAAGTCAATGTGCTCCCAGCTGAGTTTACCTGGATTGTCTTCATAATCACGTGGGTCTTGCCCAGTTTTGAAGGATGCGAACATAGATGTCATATGCTATGATACCACCTGTGGACGTTTACAGGTTTTCTATGAGGTCAAAATTCTAGGAACTCTAGGCTATTTAAGTAGTGCCCTCAAGAAAATTTCAGAGTGTTGGTTTCAGGAGCAGAGAAGAGCAGACACCCCTGCAGGTCCAGGGCTTGACTGACACGTCGTACCTGTCCGCTCTGAAGCAGTGTCACTAAAGGAAATGTTACAGTTCTAGCAAAAGAATTTATCTAGTTCTACTGTTGATATTGTTAGTCGTGGTAATAGTTATCTTGTTATCTACACTATGCTGTTACAGTATATGTGTTAAGGAACCTTTTGAGATAGGAGCTTCCATTATTACACTTAATGGGATAGCACCCTTGTAGTGTGGATGCATATAGCATCATGCTGTATGAACATACACAACTACATATGAATAAATGTTTATGTATATACAGTATGTGTGTGTATGTGTATTTTTTTTAAACTTGAATCACTTCAAATCCAGTGTGATCATGCGTAGCTATATAATTTGGAGCAAATTACATGACCTTTCTTTTTTTTTTTTTTAAAGATTTTATTTATTTATTTGACAGACAGAGATCACAAGTAGGCAGAGAGAGTGGAGGAAGCAGGCCCCCCGCTGAGTAGAGAGCCCGATTTGGGGCTCAATCCCAGGACTCTGAGATCATGACCTGAGCCAAAGGCAGTGGCTTAACCCACTGAGCCACCCAGGCGCCCCTACATGACCTTTCTAATAAGGCTATTCCCTTCTTTATAAAATGGGGCCAACCATAGGATTTACACTCAGGACCATTGTAATGAAATGTAATGAAACCATGAAAATGAAATAATACATGTGAAGCCATTTGCTTTACGCATAGTAAATCTTCAATAAATGTTAGTTACTATTGCTATTTTAATATTAATATTGCATTGGTACACCTTGTTTTTTATAGCATTCTAATTTAAAAAAAGGTGATGTTTTAAATTTTCCTTTTCTTCTAGGAGTGTCCCCATAAATAGAAACAATCAATATCGATAAAAATTGCTTTTTCCTGAGAACACAGTTTGTTGGAAAATTGTTCTCTTCCTTAACTTTTTCAAAAATTCAGTTATTTCATATCCTTATAGCTTTCCGTGAAGGTTGTGAAGATGAGTTTGCACCCATTTCATGACCGAGCATTCTCATGAGTAAGAAACAGAAGATAGATCTATAGCTTTTTTCTGGCAGTTAACTAAATCCGCACTTTACTTTTGTACTATTCTGTCACCATTTCTCTCAAAGAATAGAGGAGAGAGAGAGAAATAAAATTAATTAGCTTGTCTTCAGAATCTTAAAACTCAAGTCCATTATTTACCTTTGTAGAATTGGCCCTCTTTTGACTTCCACATGTCAACAGTCCTGAGTTTTTTGTGTTCCATACATAGTCGTATGAAAATACAGCCGTCCAAAGTCTGACATTGTGATCCCCAGTGTTCAGTGTCATGTTTGTACCATGAGGAACTGTGTATTATTTCTTCAGTAACTGATTTTAACAGTGACTTTATCATTGCCATGGTATTTTTTCCTTCAGTTTCCTTACTTTACTTCAGCTATGTATTATTTATTTTGCAATGAATTTTCTTCTCCTGTGTTAGGATCTTACCCAGTGTGTTACATGCCAAGAAAAACACATTACTGTAAAGAAGGAACCACCTGAGTCCCGGGAATGACAGTGGCAGGGGGCAGAGGAAGCAAGAGTGGTGAACTGCCCATCCTTGTAACCAGTGTCCCAGCTCATGGCTGTCTGGCACGTGATGGCCGCATCAAAAGAGGTAAGATAGGGAGGGCTGGGAACAGTGAAACTCTTCCCATCTTCTCCCTGCATGCAACTCATGTTTGAAAAAAGTAACAAATATTCCCCAAATGTTCTATTAAATATGATTTTTTAAAAATCTTCTAAAGTGTCCCTTCCAAATATAAGTGTAAAACCTCTCTCTAAGATTAGAAAAACGCCTAATGGGGGGCACCTGGGTGGTTCAGTGGGTTAAGGCTTCTTCTGCCTTCGGCTCGGGTCATGGTCCTAGGGTTCTGGGATCGAGCCCCGCATTGGGCTCTCTGCTCAGCAGGGAGCCTGCTTCTTCCTCTCTTTCTCTCTGCCTGCCTCTCTGCCGTTTGTGAACTCTGTCTGTCAAATAAATAAAGAAAATCTTAAAAAAAAAAAAGAAAGAAAAGAAAAACGCCTAATGGGAAGGAAAATTGCTGCAGTTTGATGATGTTTCCATTCTTTTTTTTTTAAAGAATTTATTTATTTATCTGACAGGCAGAGATTACAAGTAGGCAGAGAGGCAGGCAGGGGGTGGTTGGGGGGAAGCAGGCTTCCGGCTGAGCAGAGCGCGATGCGGGCTCGATCCTAGGACCTGGGATCATTAACTGAGCTGAAGGCAGAGGCTTTAACCCACTGAGCCACCCAGGCGCCCTTTCCGTTATTTTCTAATGTTTATTTAGATCATTGCATTATTTTATGTTGGAACAAACCCTCTAAAAAATAGAACACTCATCTTTTCCTTCCTAACCTTTTATATAATCCTCATTGCCCTTTTTTTTTATTATATTACTTGTCAGGGCAGCAAACACTTTTTTTTCTTCCTTAAGCAAAAGATGCTCTAATCACAAGTTTCATTTCTTTGTGTAGACCCAAGGATCTCTTCTCTTTTAGTATTCTGATAGATTCATGCTGAGCAAACTCTGTAGGACTATATCTATAGAACTGTGTAACTCTAAAACAGGATATGTTAAAAATTTATTTCTAAGAGCAAAAGATCAGGAAAGACCTATAGAAATCACTGAAGCCCAAAGAAGAGAAATGAACATGCCCAGGTCCTGCACAGTAGGAAAACGAGGTCTAATGACTTGGACTTCCAGTCGAATCACAGTGCCTCAAGACACATTTTTTCCTATACATGATGAAATTATCTTAAAAGTTTTGAGTTGTTTTGGAATGTTTTCCATGAATTGGATTTTTCCCTCGATATTGTAAGAATGACAGAGATGTGAAAAAATTACAAATAACAGGATGTATAGGGAAGATAATGACTTGGTAGCTCATCTCATTTTTCTTGTTTATTCCTTTGGACAGGTGATATATTGCTGAATATCAATGGCATTGATTTGAACGATTGAAGTCACAGTGAGGCCATGGCAATGCTAAAAGCCAGCACCACGTCCCCTGCTGTTGTCCTGAAAGCACTTGAGGTCCAGACTGTCGAGGAGGCAGCCCAGGCTACCGAAGAGCAGCCAGGCACCTTCAGCGAGAATGAGTAGGACTCCAGCTGGTCGCCGTCGTGGCTCATGTGGCTTGGGCTTCCAAGGTACTGACAGCGTTTCAGCAGTTTCATGGAATAATCGTAGTGACAACATTTCTCAGTATGGAACACAGTAAATTCATTCGTCCAGGGTGTGAGGGGGAAGGTCCTGGTCAGAGATGAAAGTGGCAATGGCATATCAAGTTATAGAAGAAAAGGGTATTTTTTCCCTTAGATTATTATATTTTAAAAGATAAGTTTAAGGGGCATCTAGGTGGCTCAGTTGGTTAAGCATCCAGCTCTGGATCTCAGCGCAGGTCTTGATCTCCGGGCCATGAATTTATAAAAAAGATTTTTTTTTTAACTTCTAAAAAATTAAAACATTCTTAAAAAATAAACCCTTTACCTTATTAAAGGTAAATTTAATAGTAAGAACTAAGCTAAAAAGCCTTGGTGTATCTGTTTATAAAAATGAATAAAGCCATTCTGTCCATGACTATTAAGAAGGTTTTCAAGTGGACCAGCCATGAGATTTGGATGTTCATGCTCTTGCTTTAGAAAAGCTGTCATTTACCACACGTGTACATGCTTAGACTTCGTGTGCATTTTTAAGCAGAAAAAACAGGTCAAAGTGTGGGGCCTTTTGAAAAGCTTTTCTAAAACCCCTTTCTTAATCTTGTTAACTCTCTCTAAAAAGGCAGGATGTCAAAACTCAGTTTTCATTGGACATGAGAGACTCTTTCAGCCAAACCACTGGTGTCCGAGAGTAGGTCTTCTCACCACCTTCGGGACTGTCACCCACCAGGACATTCTGTAGTTGGTCATTGTCTGCTCATGAAAGTGTTTCAGCTCCTGATGAGTGTTGTATATACTTTGGTATTGAAGTTGGAAGAATGTGTATTACTGTCTTTGTTTCTAGATCACTTTAGAGGAATCCTAAAACTGAACTAAGATGAAACTTTCTGATTCTGAGCCAAGTAGGAAAATGACTGATTTTTTTAAATAAAAATAAACAATAAGAATGCCAGTTTCTGAGACTTCGAGCTTCATTTGGATGTAATTTGTAATAACTAGCATTTGTATAGTGCTATGTGATGGATATTTTAAAAGTACTTTCACGTAAAGAATAGCAGAAAAATCCAGGATGAATGGAATTCATTTGTCTATCATCTAACTTACTGACTTGTCCTTGTGGTAGTGAAAAAGACCAAAAAGGCCTGAAACAGTAACAGAATTCGTATCTCAGGGCCCTGTAGGCATAGATTGGAATGGTTGCTATGAAACCATGGCCGTTCTACCTAATGGTGAGGGCTCAGCCAGCAGAGGGAACTCATTTATCCTCTTGAGTACTCAGCCTGATACACTGACCTGTCACTTGAAACCCAGCATATCAGAAAGGCCCGGTCCCACTGGGGGAGAAGTGGTCTCCTCGGCGGCGCAGGAGCCGAGCATGTGCACACCACTGCTGGTGGCCAGGCCGTGCTGGCGCTCCTTTAGTTCTTGTTACCTGGTGTTCCAGGTGTCCAGCTCCCCTAAGAAGTCCAGAAATGCTCACCCCATTGATGAAGGACTCCCACTCCTAGCGGCTTTGGCCAGCCTGCCGTGTGGGAGCAGGCCTGTCTTGGGCAGGACTGCCAGGTCGCAGGTGGACAAGGAGTCTGACTGGTCTCGGACAGGAGCTGGCAGGCCAGGACCCATGTTCCCACATGGGTTCCTTGAGATTTTCGTTTGGATGCGTACCCTGTCCTCTGACTTCTCTGCCTCCATGTCTGTCCCCAGGGTGGAGCATTTTCAGGTGAATCACAAAAAACAATGATATTTCAGATGAACAGTACATGGGATAATGAAATCTATTTGGAGTGTCTGCCTGTATCGAAAGCGTGTCTATCAGTCCAAGGTCACTATTCTGTGAACTCCTGGGGGTTGTGTGTTGTGTGCAGACCAGTATACACAACCAGGTATTGGGAGGGCCACTGCTCTGTGGGTACCGGCGGCTCTTTTCAGCACGTCGCACACCACACAGGGTAGCAGCTCTGCTCTTTCTCAAAAGGGAGGGTCTTTCTCTGCATTTAGCTGGCGGTGTACCAGACAAAAGAGTTATTTGTTTTGTGTTGTGCTGTTTCATTGTTTTGGGAGAAGATTCAGAAAAACGAAAATACCTATATCATCTCTACAAAAGTTTGAAAAGAGAGGAATCACTCTTATGTTCTGCAGACACACACAGAAGGCCATATTGTAGTTTCCAGGCAGAGGAAAATCCAATTGAGGTGAAGTGGCCATGACAGAGAGAAGAGAAGTGGTTGCAGGGACTGGGGGAGGGACAGAGCAGTGAGCGATGAGGAGCGCGGGTGTCTCTGTGAAGAAATGTCGTAGAAGACATGGTTGTGCAACACTCTGGATGGACCTAATGAGACCTCCATATCCCACTGCAAAGGATGCGAGTAAAATGTTATATAAACTCAAATTCTACTTTATTTAATAAATTAAATTTATGAAGTAATTATAGAGGTGAACACAGAACACAAATATGATAAAAAAGGAAATGACGGGGGAGGGGGATATATGCTCTGGGGGTCCAACCAGCACGAGCTGCTGCTCAGGGGCCTAGCCTGCTTGCTCCACGGAGACAGGGGGCGGCAGCTGGGGGGCCCAGCCTGCTTGCTCCACGGAGGCAGGGGGCGGCAGCTTGTGGGCCCAGACTGCTTGCTCCACGGAGGCAGGGGGCAGCAGCTCGGGGACAGGACCCTGCTGGTCATCCAGTAAAGGCAACATGCCAGGTGGCTCTTCTGTGGCAGAGAAGTGAACGAGGGCCCTGACGACCATCTGCCCTGGTCCCATCGGGTCAGGTGGGGTCACTGGTCTCCCTAACCCACTGTGAGCTGCTGCAGCAGGGATGGTAGAGACCAGCTCAGGCTCCAGAGGTGCAGCGGGTGCCAGAGGGGCTGCTGGAACAACTTCCAGATTTTGCTCTGGGGCCGGCGCTGTAGCTCCAAGAAGAAAAAGCATCATCAACTTGATTGACTTCCCTTTTGCCTTTCCCTTTCCCCACCACTCAGCGTAAGACCCAGCCCCCGGAAGGTATCCCCGACGGAAGCCCATGGGGACAGTGATCTGAGATGACTCACTCTCTTCGGCCCAATTACAATCTACGGAGGCTTCCTCTGGGTGGCCCACCCTGTCTCCTCCTCAGGCCCACAACAGTTACCCCGAGTCCTCCTCACCCCCAGCCTCTGGCTCCGTGGCCTTTCTGGGAGGGCATTGACTTTCTGGCAGCAGAAGCTGGGCACGGCGCTGCAGGTCCGAGCCCGGCACATAGACCTGCAGGTAGGCCAGCAGCGTATGCAAACTGGGAAACTCCGGAGGCTGCACAAAATCCCCTGGATACTTTTCCACCCAGGTGTTTAGGATGGCATAGATGGCCCTGGGGACAGACATGGAGACAGAAAAGTCAGAGGACAAGGTATGCATCCAAACCAATATCCCAGGGAACCCCTGTAGGAACCTGGGCCCCTGGGCTTCCAGCTCCTGTCCGAGACCAGTCGGAGTCCTTGTCCAATTGCGACCTGGCAGTCCTGCCCGAGACAGGCCTGCTCCCAGACGGCGGGCTGGCCAAAAGCCTCTAGGAGTGGGAGTCCGTGATCAATGGGGTGATCATTTCTGGACTTCTTAGTGGAGCTGGACACACTCCTCAGTCTGTCTCCTTGCCCACGAGCCACTTCAATTCAACTGCATGTGCCCAGGGAGAGGTGGTGTCTGGCCTCTTAATTACCCTCACTGCACTCGCCTCTGCTCCGTGAAGATCCAACCGAGGAGGGAACAAAGGGACTCTGTCTCTAGCCAGGCCTTCCCAGGACCCTCTCCATACCTCCACCGTTACCTCCTCTGCCCGTTCACTAGGTGCCATGAGAGTGGGTCTGTTTCCACTGACACTCACCTCCCACAGGGTGTGGGATGTCTGCTGCTCCCTGGGCTCTACTGGGTCACCACTCTCCCTGAGCCCCCTCTGAGCACCCAGCGTGCAGGTGCCAACAGAATGCTGTGCGAAGGTTCCTAAATCCTGCGTTCTGGGTCCCAGAATTGGGCAGAGAGAGGGTTGGGAGGTGGTAGGCATGGAGCATGACCCTCTCAGGGGTGGAAGCTGTCCTCCATGCCCCTCTGCTCTCCCACAGTGCTCACACACCTACCCCAGCTCCCCAGGGCACCTTCCTAGTTTCCAGTAGAAGCTCTCAGACCTTTACCCTAAAGCAGGAATCACAGAGGTGTGCATGAAGGTCCATCAGCCCCTTGAACTCACAGGACCCTCACTGCCCTGCAGGAGAGGGAAGGCCCTCCTGGAGCAGCCAAAGCTTACTCACATGTCTCGCTGCTCCTGGGATCTCTTGACCTCTTCATATGTGGAGTAATAGCACCCGAATCTGGAGGAGGCCAGGGGGCATCACATGAGATGTCTGCGGATGTTGGCTCTCACCCTCTGACCCTCGACTAGCCTGCAGCCCTGGGGTGCTGTCTGTTCTGTGCCGGGATCCCATTCAGCTCCGAGATAATCGCCTCCACCTACTGGGGCTTCCTGAATGCTTGCTGAATGAAAGGGCCCCAACCAGCCCATCACGAACATCTGCGGGGGCCTGGCCCTGCTCACCCCCAGGGATGACTGTTCTGGATTCATCCAGACACAGACCCCAGAAAGAATCTCAGATTCCCTTTCAATGGCAAAGGAGCCCTGCTCAAGATCACAGTGAGGGTCAGGGATTAGGCAGAGGCTTCATCATGAGGGGCACAGGAATGTTCAAAGAGCATGCCCACAGGCCCTCCAGCAGACTTTTCCACCGGCGCAGGCTGCCAGGTATCCTTTCTGACACCTACCACTGAGTCCCTATAATACCTCTGCCCCAGTTAGAAGCAAGGGGAAGTTTGGGGAAGCTTGGGGACCTGCCAAAGTCTCACAACCAGGCATTGGCCTAATCCCACAGGGCAGTTAGGGGCAGGGGAGGGTGCTCACCTTGCACATAGTTGGTCCAGCACCTCCCCAGAGCTGGCAAAGGTGTCGTATGTGTCCAGAAAGGTGTGGACACAGTGTAGATCTTGTCTGAGGATGGCAGGCACCAGGTGATCAATTGCGGCCTCCAGCTTGTTGGCCCGCTGTGCCATCAGCAGTGAGGTCCTCGTCCTCTTCCTGGTTGAACGATTTTTCCCCTGAGGTGAATCAGAGGAGACATGAGTCAGTGCTGTGGCCACCAGGAGGGTTGGGGCTTGGAGGGCAGAATGAGCCCCCAGATCTCAGGGACTTCTGCAAGAGGTGGGACAAGAGAGGCCAGAGTCCGAAAAAGAATCGGGTGACTCAGTGTCTCATTGGGTTCAGCCTAAGGCACTTGGTTTTGCTTCAGGTCATGGTCTCCGTGTCCTGAGGCTGCGCTCCTCGTAGGACTGTGTCCATAGGGCAGTGTCTGCTTGAGGATTCAGTCTCTCTGCTTCTCCCCACTCTCCCCCTGTCTCTCTCTCAAATCCATCAATCAGCCAATCAGTTAAGAAGCCTTTAAGGCAAAGAGAAAATGTTCTTGGAATCCATACAAAGAATTGAAAGAAATGATGTCTGAACTTGCTAGTATCTGAGGTCCCTTTGTGAGCGGAGTATGGATAGCACGTCCCTGCTTGAGTGGCATGGATCCTGTGATTTCTGATAACATAGCCCATTCTTTTTATTTTTTTGAAAGACTTGTTATTTATTTATTTGACAGAGAGAGAGGTGACAAGTAGGCAGAGAGGCAGCCAGACATAAAGGGGGAAGCAGGCTCCCCGCTGAACAGAGGACCCCACGCCCCCGACGTGGGCCTCGATCCCAGGACTGTGAGACCCAGGACCCATGACCTGAGCTGCAGGCCGAGGCTGAAACCCCTGAGCCACCCCGGCACCCAACATATCCCATTCTTGAGATGAGAACACAGAGATGTTTAAGGCGAGAGGGCTTAGGATAAGAAGGCACGGAGGCTGTAGGATGCCGCACTGTGCCTTGGCCTGAGAAGGGGATTACATCCAGTCCTGCCCCAGTAAAGGGCTCCATGGCTGTGATCAATGACTGGCCTTCCAGACCGCCGTGCAGTGCAGTGCAGTGAGGCCCCTGTTCCTTTTTTTTGCGGGGGGGGGTGGGTCAACAATGTGTTCAATCAATACCAAAGCGCAGAGCAAGAGACAGAGTACCATGAGCCCCATGTCCCTTTGGATCAAAGTCTCTCAATTCACTCTTGCAAATAATCATTTGCAAGACTTGTAGAAGCTGAGGAATGACTGTTGGGCCAGTGCGGGCACCTGGGAGCACGAGTTAGGAAAATGCCTTGGCATGGGCAAAAGGAGTCTAAATCAATGATGAGACATGGTCTAGTCTCTTTAATGATACTCCTATAAGTATGTGGACAATGGCTGTGCTTCTGTCCAAGGCGTGGGCAGGACTATGTGGGCCAGTTTGGGGAAGAGATGGGATGCAGATTCACGGGAGTACAGGACTCTAGGAGGCCAGGTTGGCTTCTAGGAAGTGGGGCCCTTGGTGCTGCATGGGCGCCCCAGGGGTCGGGTCTCCCCAGCACCTGCACTCACCCTGAGCCAGCGCCAGACTCTGCTGGCCCTGTGCGGCTTCTTTTCCTTGGAGGAAGGAGAGCAGGCAATCTCCTCGGTCACCTCCTGCACCATGTCCTCTGGAGCATTCTATAAAGACAGTGCCCGACAGCCAGGCAGGAGGCCTTAGAGCCCTGTCTGGAGGCCTTTGCTGGTCTTCAGACCCAGGGCGCTCCATTCCAGACACACCACAGCCCAGGTGTCAGAGCCCTCCCCCAAGGAGAGAAACGTGGCCCAGCTTCAGGGCCTTGGATGTGCTCTGGCACAGCTCAGAGTCACCTCAGGAATCCCCTGTGCACCCTGCCCACCCTGACATTGGTGTGAACAAGAAGGGATCACAAGAGTATCCACTGTACTCACCCTCCTCCAGACCATGGGCAGGAACCCCCACATATCCCTCCTCCCCCCAAACTCCAGAGGAAGGGATAGGGCTTCCCTAGGACGGTTCAGAGGGGTGGGCATCGCCTAGTCTCCTCATAAGTAAGTACCTTATGGAGTCTCCCTCGAAAGGACCTGCGGCATTGTGGGGGTGGTTTTAGCCAATGTCTGCAGCATGGGATCAAGTCATTTTCCTGGGGGTTCTGGTACCCAGAGCCCCGGAAACTGGGTACACAACAGGAAAACATCTTTCTGTGTCTAGGTCCTGAGTCCAGTAACCCTGCTACTGGACTAGACTGGCTGCCTGGTTGCAGGGGTTCCAAGTTCTGAAGGCCTTTGTGATCCAGGCAGTGACATCACTTCCTGAGATGCCCTATTGGGGCCCACTCCTGGTTGGACCCCTACACGAACAGTGCTCCCGTCTGCAATCTCCTGTTCCCCCTTCTGATCTAAAGCAAACTTGATCATAGTTTCACAAGAATAAGAGAGAAGGAGAGCGACTGGAGCAAAGATAATATTTGAAGAGACAATCCCTCATTTTTTTTTTTTCAGAATGCTTGATAGACACCAATCCATGGAATAAAGCAACCAATGAATTCCAAGTATATTAAAAAGAAATCCAACTCTAAACACAGGCTATTGAACTACAAATTCACTATGGTGAATTCATTATGGCAACACCAAGGACAAAAATGGGGATTTTAAAACCATCCAGAATAGAAGTACAAATTACCTCCAGCAGATCAACAATTAAACTTCCAGTAGACTTCTCTTCAGCGATAGAAGCCATGGAACATTGCAATGGTATCTTCCATATACAGAAAGAAACAACTGACAATCTCAAGTACTTTTCCCAGGGGCACCTGGCTGGCTCAGTCAGTGCGGCATAGGACACCTGATCTCAGGGTTGTAAGTTTGAGCCCCATGCTGAGTGTAGAGATTACTTGGGAAAAAAATCTTTCAAAAAATGAATATAAATAATAAATAAATAAAATACTTCTCCCAGGAAAAAATATCTTTCAGAAAATAAGAGTAGGGAGGAAAATTCATTTTTCCAACAAACAAACAAAAAGATTGAGTTTGCCATGATCCATACTAAAGCAAATTCTAAATTTATACTTCAGATTAAGTAAAATGATCAGAGATGGAAGATATAAGCTACAAAAGAAATGAAGATTTTTTTAATGTAAAGAAATGAATAAATGTAAATAAACACTGACTGCATAAAACAATAATACTCAAGTTTTATAAAATTGAAAAGCAATTTAAATATATGAGTGAGGACTGAAATAAAGTATCTTAGGATCCTTGCATCATCTTGGTAGAAATTAGGAATGCTAGTTAACTTTAGTCTTAAAAAGTTGTGTGTAGGGACGCCTGGGGGGCTCAGTCAGTTAGAGCATCTGATTTTTTATTTTAGCTCAGGTTATGATCCTGGGTTGTGAGATCAATCCTGCTTAAGATTCTTTCTCTTTCCCATTTTCTCTGCCCATTCCCATATATGCCCACCCTGCTGTCTCCTTCTCTCTCTCTTTCTCAAAAAAGAAAAGAAAAAAAAGGCTGTTTATATTTTTTAATTGCTAGTAAAACTGCTTTTAGAAATAGCATACAAATTCCAATTTAATAGAAGATGAAAATGGAATTGTATTTGCCACAGCATAAAAATAATGTCAGATGTCAATGAACAAATTTAACAAAATATGTGTAAGATATTTATAGAGAATGTTATAGAACTTCATAAATGGATGGATGAAAAGATATATTGGAGTAGATCTATCTCAATTTCTCTCTCTCCCCTTGCCAACACACACACACACACACACACGAAGACCTAACTAAATGGAAGGGCTGCACTATATTCATGGAATAGAAAACTCAATTTTAAAATCTATCAATTCTTTCCAAACTAATCTATCTATAAATTCAATGTATTCCCAATCACTATCCTAACAGGTTGGTGTGTGTATATATTTTGGAGGTGCAGAGAAATTGTCAGTATGTATGTGTAATGAGCTGATTCTACAACCTATATGGTGATGTAAAGGTCTAAGAATAATTCTGAGGAAGAACAAGAAGGCAAGATTTTCCCAATATAGTACTTAAGGTGGCATGTTGCAAGAATAGGCAAACAGAATGAGAGTCTGGAAATAAAACCACATATATGTAGCTATCTGGTTTATGAAAAAATGTGATATTACAGATCAGTATGGGGAAACTCTCTTTTCAATACATGAGGCTGAGAAAATTTGCTATCTATATGGGTCAAAAGATGAAATTTGATTCTGACCCCACAGTATGCATTCCTATGTTGATTGAAGACCCAAGTGTGAAAGGAGGAATTATAAACTTTTGGAGGTTAAGTGAGAAGAGTCTCATGACTTTATTATAGAGGAAATTATTTAAAACAGACTATACAAACATTGTAGACAATAAATTGAACAGTACATAAATTGTACATTTCTATTCCTTAAAAAAAAAAGACAACAATAAAGCAGTACAAGAACAATCCATAGAGTGTAAGGCAGGTTTTTAAAAACTATTTTATTTATTTGAGAAAGAGAGAGAGCATAGGGGGAAGGAGCAGAGGGAGAGGGACAAGCAGGCTCTGTGCCGAGCACAGAGCCCCACATGGGGCTTGATCCCAGGACCCTGAGATCACGACCTGAGCTAAAATCAAGAGTTTGAGGCTTAATCAACTTGCCACCCAGGCACCCAGCGTTTAAGGCAGTTTTTTTTTTTAAAGATTTTATTTATTTATTTGACAGAGAGAGATCACAAGTAGGTAGAGAGGCAGGCAGAGAGAGAGAGAGAGGAGGAAGCAGGCTCCCTGCTGAGCAGAGAGCCCGATGCGGGACTCGATCCCAGGACCCTGAGATCATGACCTGAGCCGAAGGCAGCGGTTTAACCCACTGAGCCACCCAGGCGCCCCAAGGCAGTTTTAATACAAATAATATGCAAAGGATTCATATTAAGAAAATATAAAGAACTTCTATAAATAAATTAGAAAAAGGCAGAGGCTCCACAGAAAAACGGGAAAAACATTTAAGCAGGACTTCACAAAATAAGACAGACAAAAGTTCAGTAAGCATATATGAAAGTATTTAACTTTATTTTTAATCAGGAAAATTCAAAAACGTTGACACTAACATGTTTTGGCAAGGATAGATAACAGCATGGATTCTCAGACCATGGTTGCTGTTGGGGTGTAATTTGTTACAAAACCTTTCAAGAACAATTTATCTTCCTCTTATCCAGTGGAACACATACATAGCCTAGGAACCTTGGACTGAGCGCGCCTCCTTTCCTCTAACAGGGCTTGGACTGCTCAATAGGGCCCTCCCCACCTTGGGATTCCACGCATCCTTTTACCAGTAAGGAAAGACATAAGCAATAATATTCAACATCCATGAGGTACAGATTACATCAACACGTATGCAAACACAGACCTAAGGGAACGGTTTTGCTGTTTAACGCCAAGCGCCTATCCTTTAAGAGGACCGGAGTCCCACCCCCACCATGCACGCCCCCCAGGCCACGCCCCCCCGCAGCCCGCCCCGCCGCCCAACCCGCCCAGCCGCCCCCCCCCCTCAGCCTTCCCCTTTCTATTATGCCCTGCGGCAGCGAGCTCCTCCCATCCTAGGGTGCCTTGCTCCGCGGGCTCGCTCCCGGTGGGTTACGTGCGCAATGCGGGCTCGCTCCCGGTGGATTACGTGCGCGCGGCTGGAGCCGGAACGTGCTGTCGGGTGGTTGCCCCACCCACCTCGGCCTTGTCTTCTCAGCCTCTAGGGCTTGAAGTTCCCGCCATGTTGCGGCGGGGCAAGAGCGTTGCTGCCTGGCCCTCCTTGGCTTTGAAGAGACACGAACGTCCAGAACCCCTGCAGCTTCCTTTCGGCGCTGAGACCCGGCAGCCATGTCCACGGGGTTCTCCTTCGGACCGGCACGCTGGGCTCCACCACCGTAGCCCCCGGCGGGACCGGCGCAGGCGGCGGTTTCTCCTTCGGGACGGGGCATCTAGGTAACTGCGCTTCTGCGCCTTCCCGGCCTGGTCCTCTCCGTGAGACTCCCGTGGGTGGGCCCGTCCCTCTCCCTTCGCGCTGGGTTCCTTTCTAGTGGGTCTGGGAAGAAGAAAGACAGACTTGCGCAGCGCCAGCCTCATAGTCCTGCCGTTTGGGGGCCTGGTCGGGAGGGTGGTCACAGGGGTTGTGAGGTCCCCAGAATCCACAATGGTTCACCCAGTGTCCCTGTCGAGTGGGGTCTGGCTGGGTGAAAGGGCCTGGGGTTTCACGCCGAGCCCTAGCAGTGCGGCAGTCTGAGGCACAGAACGGAGAACGACATTGTGGGTCATTCTGGGGTTTCAGAAAAAGACAATAGGAAAATTTTAAGGGGGACAATTAGAGTTTTATCCCTGATAATTCAGAATTCATTGCAGGATATACGGCTTTGGACATTCCACTGCTTTAATGATTTCGTGGTATTCTAAACGAGCTCACCTCTTGGTACCTCATGGTCCTTTGTTACTGTAGTTTTTTGTTTTAAATACCTGTTGCAGCATTTCTTGGTGGTCATTTTGAACAGTGTGCGTAGTAGTATTCGTGAGTGTTATGGTGGAATGACTCACATTGTCTTCTAGTTACACTGAAAACTGTAGGTAGCATATTTATCGTTTTTGTGCAACCTGCTTAAGCACCGCTTCAGGCGATGACGAAATACAGCCAGCAGAGGTTTAGGAAGAGACATTAATAGTAAAAGGTCATTTTCATGGTGAGAGATTTAATTTTTAGAACTCCCGTCTTTTTAAGGTAAAAGAGGAGTTCATTACATCAAGAAGTGTGCATAGAAAATGTTACAAGGTATCTATCTCCTGAGGCTTGAGGGATGTCATTGTAGAGTAAAAAGCCCAAAGTATCTTCCTTATATTAAAAAGGGGAGGTACAGGGGCGCCTGGGTGGCTCAGTGGGTTAAGCCTCTGCCTTCAGCTCAGGTCATGATCCCAGGATCCTGGGGTTGAGCTCCACATGGGGCTCTCTGCTTACCAAGGGGCATACCCCCTGCTTCTCTGCCTACTTGAGAGCTCTCTGTCAAATAATAAATAAAATCTTTAAATATATATATATATATAATTTACCAAGAAAATTTGGGGAGGTACAGACTACACAGTCAAGGAAAAGTCTGGGAATTTCCCTTAATACCTCCTTTTCTCTCTGCACCCTTAATCAGCAAGGCCTGCTAATTTTAATTACCTAGTTTCCATTTGCTTCACTTCCAGTGCCACCCTCCTGTTGCAAGCTCTTGTCATTCATGGAGCTGATATTTATTGAACACAGTTCCATATAATGGACTCTGTTTCAGATGGTGAAATAAATAAGGGTACTGGTTCTTTCTTCCAGGTTGTCAACCAGTAACCCTTCTCCGATTTGGCGAAAACTATTCCTATCATCTCCTACTTAGATTAGTTCAATGGAATCGCAATTGCTGTGTCAAAAATATACTTTTTTTAAAAGATTTTATTTATTTATTTATTTGACAGACAGAGATCACCAGTAGGCAGAGAGGCAAGCAGAGAGAGAGGAGGAAGCAGTCTCCCTCCTGAGCAGAGAGCCCGATGCAGGACTCTATCTCAGGACCCTGGGATCATGACCTGAGCCGAAGGCAGAGGCTTTAACCCACTGAGCCACCCAGGCATCCCGATTTGGTCTCTTTAGGTAAATCATTTTAGGGAAGTTACTCTCCAAGCCTCAGTTCCCACATCTGGAGCAGAGATGCTGATGAATAAAGTACTTAACATCATATCTGGCACTTGGTAAGTGCTCCCTAAATGTTACTTTCTAAGTCCACATCAGGGCATGCTGGAGAAGTTAAAACAATATTCCTGACCTGATGGAGTCAACAGTAACACATTCTGATGAACCATTGGCAGATAATAGTGGGTTGAGGCAAAACTTGGTCCTGTTTGGGGTAGTTTTTAAATAAATTTCTCTCCTGTAGAGAAATTTCGCTTTTGCTTTCTTGAGTAAAAAGATACCACTTTGAAGTATTTCTTCGGTAATGTTTTCACATTTAATTATGAAACAGTGCCTTGTGTCTTCAGTTATCTTAAGTTGTCAAGAAATTTTAAATATTTTGTCTAAAAATACAAAATTTCAGAAAAAATAAAAATACATAATTTCATTGTGCATCTTTCTAATTTGTGGAATAGCAGTAAAACCAAAAGGGATCACTGAATTATTTGGCAGGGAGGAGAGCATAATTACCATTTCCTTAATTTGAGGTCTTCAAAATTTGCCAGCAACATTTATTAAAATACCTTTTTAGTTCAGTTGATTAAGTGTTCAACGTTTTGTGCTTTGTTGGTGAGACCTTGCAACCCTGTTTTGCCAACCTTCTGTACTTCACATACCCATGTTCCTAGAGATCATTTTAAAATGAATGATAGGGGTGCCTGGGTGGCTCAGTGGGTTAAGCCTCTGCCTTTGGCTAAGTTCATGATCCCAGGGTCCTGGGAACCAGCCCCGCTCGGGCTCTCTGCTCAGTGGGGAGCCTGCTTCCCTTTCTCTATCTCTGCCTGCCTTTCTACCTACTTGTGATCTCTGTCTGTCAAATAAATAAATAAAATCTTTTAAAAAATGAAATAAATAAAATAAAATAAAATCCATGATAAACTAAGACACAGGGACAGCTCCCTTTTTTTTTTTTTTAAGATTTTATTTATTTATTTGACAGAGAGAGATCACAATTAGGCAGAGAGGCAGGCAGAGAGAGAGAGAGATGAGGAAACAGACTCCCCGCTGAGCAGAGAGCCCGATGTGGGACTCGATCCCAGGACCCTTTTTTTGACCCCCTACTCACTGTTGATGACTGGTTTCAAGTTCTGTTCCCCTCACAGTGATTGGCTGGTGTAATACATTGTATAAAATGTGTATAGTAGAATTTATTAAGTTCCTAATGATGACAGTAATAACATTTATTAAGTGAAGTTAATTCACCATGCATAATCTCTCAAATCTTTTGCAAAAAATCTGTTAAGTGGGCAAAGTTATTAACATTTTGCATATGAGGAAACAGAGGATCAAGAAGCCTAAGTTATGTCACACAAGTCCCAGGACATTGGAGAGCTGGCCCTGGAACCCAGCCATAACACCGCTACCTCCTTAAGTTGCAGTGTCCCAGACATAAGCTTTTTAAAACTGACTTTGACTTCTCTTGGGATTATGTCTGTTTGGAAGGGCAGGCAGGATAGAATAAAGATACCTATATAGGATGAATGGGAGCTCCCATTATGTTATGTGTTATAGTCTCTTTTAACTCTCCTCTACAATTTTTGGAGTGTCAGGTTGTTGAGACATTTTGATTATTTTAATAATTTGTTCTCCCACTATAGATAGCAAATATGAGCCCCTGAGTTTTGATAAGAACAGTTGAAAGTCGTGAACTTTGTTCACATCACTTGCTATCACCAGCTGTTCTTTTGAGCTTTCAGAAACTCTGAAGAGTATTTCTCCTTATGAACACATAATCTGGATAGAGGGTAATTTTTACTTTCTATTTTACTCTTGCCAGTTATGTTTCACTCCCCTACCCCAGTTCTTGATGCTGTTTTGGTGACAAGAAAAGTAACTGTATCCCCCGTCCCTGCCTAAATCCATGAATATGGTGATAAAGCAACAGAGAGGTTGCAAAGAACACTTAAAAGAACTTTTCTGAGTATGTTTTATTTTTCTTTATTTAGTAGTTGGGAAAGAACAAATGTATCTAGAAAGATGAACTATACATGAGTCATTCAAGAGGAAAATGATCCACATTCATAGGATTGCTCTGTGGCCATTTTAAAATATGCTAACTGTCAATAAAACTTAGAGAAGGAGAATATGTGATACTGTTTATGATTTTCTTGGGATCTGAAATCTTTTGTATGTGACTTATTTTTAAAGAGAACAGGAGAATATTTGAATTGGGTTGGTTAAAAATAAATTGATAGTTCTTTTTGTATTCTATGGCATTATATTGAATATGTGAAAAGAAAGAAGGTGTTTAACCTTGAAGAGTTAATTTTTATTTTTCTTTAGGAAATACTGGCTCCAGTAGACTTTATTTTGTGTTCTTTATAAATAAGCAACCCTTCAGTGGGGCTCAATTTTGAAACTCTTGGAAGCACTGCAACTCCTGCCACGACATCTGCTCCTTCAGGTGGTTTTGGAACCGGGCTCTTTGGATCGAAACCTACCACTGGGTTCACTCTGGGAGGAACAAATACAGGTAAGGAGGATTGTCACATTTCAGGGAGTAGCTATGGGATATTCTTTTTAAAGTTCTGGTTTATATTTCTTCCCTTGATAGGGATTGTCAGACCTAAAAAATGGTAAATATTAAGATGAAAAAATATATAGTGGTGTGCACTTAAGGGCCAGTGGTAGGCCCAACATTGGTTATGATCTATTCTAGTGTAAAGGAAAACACCCATTTAGGGCTTCTTGGATGGCTCAGCTGGTTAAGGGTCTAACTCTTGATTTCCACTCGGGTCATGATCTCATGCTTGCAGAATGAGACCTTCTTTGGGCTTTAAGCTCCTTGGGGAGTCTGCTTGAGATTCTCTCTCTATTTCCCTATCCTCCTGTTGCATACTGCACCCCTCTCCCCCAAGCTCTTTCTCAAAAATAAATAAATCTTCAAAAAAGAAGAGAAACAAATTTAAAGAAATGCGATTTTTTAAAGAAAGATTTTATTAATTCATCAGAGAGAGCGAGAATAAGCAGGGGGAGCAGGAGGCAGAGGGAGAGGCAGGCTCCTCACCGAGCAAGGAGCCCATTGCAGAACTTGATCCCAGGACCCTGGGATCATGATCTGAGCTGAAGGCAGCCGCTTAACTAATTGAGCCACGCAGGCATCCCAAGATCTCTTTTCAAAATAACTTCTTTTTTGGTATACTTGACACAATGAAGATATACATCTTTAAATATAAAGAATTAATTTAGTTTTTACATGAGAGTATATAATGCAGTGTTTCACCTTAGTGAAAATAAATCAAGTTTACCAATTTGGACGTTAATTTAATTTAGTATATATGGGGCAGTCAGCATCCTTTCTTGCTATAACATTATAATTTACCTTGATTTGCTGAAATCTTATAAATCGTTACCAGATTATTTTATTATTATTATTATTATTATTAATTTATTTATCTGTTACCAGCTTTCCTGATGTATAATTGAGAAGTAAAAGTGTAAGATATTTAAAGTGTAGAGCATAGTGATTTCATATATACATGCACATTGTAAATGCCCATCAAGTTAATTAACACATCCAATACTTGATAATTTAAAAAGTATCCAATTACAAAGCATGACTAGAGGATAAGAAGTATTCACCTGGAAATATACAAACTAAAACTGCTTTTTCAGAAGGATTTAAGAAAAACAAGTAGTATGTTCACATTTTTTGAATTAACAGATAAACTCTGACCTTTTTAGTAAAGAAAAATTAATAGACCCATAAATACAGAGAACTGATGGTTGTCCGAAAGGGTAGGGAGGACAGGCAAAATGGCTGACGGGGAGTTGGTACAACCTTCCAGTTATGGAATCAGTCACAGGGATGGATATAATCCGTGGTATTGTAATTAGGTTGTATGGTGACAGATAGGGTAGTGACACTTGTGGCGAACATAGCATGTATAGAGTTTTCAAGTCACTGTTGTACACTAATGTGACATGGTGTGTCTACACTTTAAAAAATTACCTAAAACGTAAAGAAGTTAAAATTATATTATCCAGACTACATACACCATTAAATCCCAGCTTTAGACTTATTCCATGTTATTTGCTTAAAGCAATTTTGAAGAAAAATGGGATCCAGCTTGAAAGCATTTGAGAATTTTGTCCATTGAGGGAAAATCATTGTAAAGACTTTGTAAATTATATTTGGTTTGTTTGTAGGACTTGGACAGAATGCTTTAGGCTTGACTTTGGGAACCACAGCAGCTACTTCAACTGCAGGCAATGAAGGTCTTGGTGGTATAGATTTTCGTACCTCATCAGATAAAAAGAGTAAGTAATGTTCTGTTCTAACAGTAAGTTAAATTTCTATGTCAGTAAGATTTTTAGTTACATGTTCAGTAGTAAAGTTTTTACTTTATATCTCACAAATTTTTTGTGTATTATGTGTTTAAGATTTTATTTTCATAGAAGATTGAGTTTTGTTTATGCATACAGTTATGTAGCTATCAGTGTGTGTATGAATATATGTTCTTAAGTTGGGATCATGAACACATGTATGGTATATAAGTTGATACTTGAACAACATGCTTTAAACTGGTTAGGTCCACTTATATGTGAATTTTTTCCAGTAAAAGTGGAGTCCTGTAAATGTGTTTTCCTTACGATTTTCTTAATATTTTCTTTTCTCTATCTTACTTTATTGTAAGAATGCAGTATGTAGTACATATCACATACAAAGTGTGTGTGAATAGACTTTATATTGTTAGAAAACATTCTGGTCAGCAGGAAGCTATTAGTAAATATTTTGGGGAGTCAAATTATGTGTAGATTTTCAACTGCCTGGGTGTTTAGGACCCTTAATCCCTGCATTGTTCAAAGGTCAACTGGATTGCTTTGTAACCTGTTCTTTCTCATGTGTTATATCACCGATATTTGTCAGTTCAGTAATTCTTTAGGAGTGTTTTATTGCTGCTTAAATCAGCTTTATGAATCAATGCATCATTAATCAGTCGTCCTTCCATTATTAGTGTTTGTATTCAGTTCGTATATTCTAGGAAGTATCAACATATTGAGCATCTTTATGGGGAGAGGCAATGTGGTATTGTAGCTTAAGGGGTTAGACTTGAGCTGAAATCTGGCTTCAGACCCCTCCACTGTTGATAAGCTCTGTGACCTTGTTCAAGTTATTTATCCCTCTGTGCTTTAGTTTCTTTATCTGTAAAGTGGGGGAAAAGAACAGTAACTACTTGACATTGTTGGCCCAAGGATTACAGTTTATAAGACTTCAGTAGAGCCAGGCACATAATGAATGCTCTCTATGTGTTTGTTTTTCTTATAAATTTTCATTCATATTTTTGATTATTTTTTAAAGACAAATACCTAGAAACTGAATCACTGGCTTAAAGAGAGGGAGATTTTTGGAGACTCTTGGTAAATATTGTAAAATTACTTTCTAGATAGAGTTTACCAATTACCCACCAGCCAGTATGAAAATGCCGTTCTCACTGTGCTCTTGCAATGCTGAATATTCTTTTTAAAAAATTACCAATCCAGATTCATTTCGAAATATGTTTTAGTTTTGTTGATTCCCTGTGCATGATTTTTTGTTTTGTCTTGCATTGTGTCTTCTGCCTCTGATGAAAGCATGTATCTCGTATTGCATTGAATCCTCTGAAAAACTTAGAATGATTAACAGTTGAAGGTGTCCATATATCTGTGCAAGAATTTTTTATTTGGATGTAGACGATTCTAGGGTGAAGTACTGTTTTAAAAGCTGGCTATCCTAAAATCCTTTTAAACTTAGAAAATTTAGGATAACTTTGAATGAAAATTGATTTTTATTTTATTTTACTTTTTTTTAAAATTTTATTTGACAGAGAAGAAGAGACAGCTAGAGAGGGAATACAAGTGGGGAGTGGGAGAGGGAGAAGCAGGCTTCCTGCTGAGCCAGGAGACTGATGTGGGGCTTGATCCCAGGACCCTGGATCATGACCTGAGCTGAAGGCTGATGCTTAACAACTGAGCCATTTAGGTGCCCCGAAAATTGATTTTTAAACATAGGGGTTTGTCTCTTGGTTTTACTTAGTTTTCTTTGTTAGCCGCATCAAAATTAGAAGAAATTATTGTAGATGTTTTAGCAGCTTTTTTTATTAATCAGCTGAAGCAGTCTGGTACCCTTGAACTACTTTGATTTTAATTATGAAACTGGTTCTCTCTTTATTGTAATTGCTTTTAGGCTCCACATGAAAGACTTGATTGAGGCAAAGGAGTAAGAGAAATATAAGGAGTTAATCTCTCTTCACGCCCTTCCCCCCACCCCCGCGCCACTCCACCTTCCCCCATTGTCTTCTTCTTGTGTTGTGCCTCAGAGTTGAAACAAAGGGGTATGTAGAGTAAGTGCACATGACCTGATATACCACATCCAGTTCCTTTAACCTGCTATACGTGTCCAGGGGTTCTTTATTAATCTAAAGGATTTCTCTGTTTCCCTAGCTGCTGCATCAGTTAGCCTGGACCTGCTGTATTGGGTTTGATAGATGAAGAGGGGTAGGAAGCAGTGGTCTATAAGTGGGGGCAGCATGGAGTAAGATCTAGAGACAAGGATGCTCTTTACTCTTTTGAAGAACTGCTGGAAAACCGGCGAGCTGCAGTATGGGAAGATCAGATTCCAGATGTCATAAAGGGAAGGGCCGTGTATGTCATCTTAAAGAGTTTTGTAATTAGACGGAGGACAGTTGAGACCCACTAGGGTTTTGATGTGAATAATATGACATGAGATACGTGTTTGAAGAAGAGCATTCTGGCAGCCATGTGGAAGATAATGTGCAGGAGGGCAGGAACAGAGGTGGAGTGCTGACAGTGAGCTTTGACAGCAGTCCACAGGTATTACAGATGCCAAGCTAGATGGACTAGTCAGGGCCCACGGTAGGCCAAAAACAGGCCTAAGTTTCCTATACGCAGGTTTGTGTGTATAGAGACTTCTGTAAATATAATAAAAATGGAATATCAAAGAGAGAGCAAAATAGGATGCTAATGAATAAAAAAGTTGAAGTCTGTGGGATAAAAATTAAATCCCTCCTTTATCTTACTGTGTCTCGTCCAGTCAAAGGCTTGCATCTGTAGAACATGGATATCAATTTCAGAATTGTTAAACTATGAAAGAGAAATATCAACATACAAAGTAAGGAAAAATAAATTGTAGTTAGATTAAAAAGGTAAACAAAAGAAACCCTATGGACAAAGGCAAAAGGTAAAGGACAGGTTGGAAGTAAAATACTTGCTGTTTCGACGCTTTTTTTCTTCACATTTTAACATCCGAAATTGAGATGTATCTTGAAATGAAGGTCTCATTTTAGAAATAGACACATAAAGTGTATGTATGAGATAATTAATATGCTTAATGTTGAAATAGCTCTGAGAAGTCAGTGAGAAACATACCTCAGATATACCTCAAATAGCCTGAATAGACCATTCACTCAAGGAGAAATAGGCTTGTCTAATTAATATTTGAAATGTTTCACTTAGTACTGTCAGAAATATGAATTTAGATGATAATGAAGTGGCATTTCTCACCTATGTACTGGCAGTGATTGTTTCAGGAAAATGTCCATTGTTGTTGAGGGTGTGACGGAAAAATTACTTATTCGTAGTAGGTGGGAAGTTAAATTGGAACAGTTGTTTTAAAGGATCAGTTGATAATACGTAGGTTTTCCTTGATGTAATCTTTGACCTATAAATTCCTCTTTTTGTGGAATACAAATAAAGTCATGCACAAGTATTTGGAGATAAAGGCATTGACTGTAGCTGCATTGTTTATATAGTAAAGGTGTATATGTTAAGAAGAGGGTTGGGCAAAAAGTTTCTGATACAGCTATGTCATCAGTATTCTGTGGTCATTTAAAATCATGTTGACATGAAAAAGACTTAATTTCAACATCCTGAGAAAATATGTGCACATAACTTATGGTCATCCCGATCATGTTTAAAAATGTGTGTGTAAGTGCCAAAAGAGGTTGAAAGAGGAACCATTAAGGTTCTCTGATGGGATGAAGTTTTGTGTGTTCCTGTATTTCCTTCATTAAGCAGGTCTTATTTTGCAGTGTGAAGTAAATTCTGGAAAAGCAGAAAGTGAGTCACTGCAGTTTGCTGACGGAGCATTTTTACTTTTCTACTTTTAGACATACACTAATAATGATAACCACTAAATAAGTGTTCATAAGAAAGCTGTTGATCTATCTGCACACATTAAAAACATCATCTTAAAAAATTGCTGCTTCTGTAAAATATTTAGAGACATCCGCGTAGTCTGACATATTTTAGTATTCTAAACTGATAGAATCTAAGAAAGCATCCAGTAGAACTTGCAGGAGGTCAACTGTGCTAAGCAAGAATATTTTTCTTAGAAGATAGTTGAAAGAGGAAGAATCTCGCCCTTGAAAGAAATAGATACAAATCAGCTACGTAATTATCTGTTTATGTGTATACAAACATGTCCCCATAGTATGTTGTTTGGAGTTTGTGACAAGTGACCTCATATGATGTCTATAAGGCTGTCCGAAAAATGCTTAGAAGTTTCTATTTATACCTAAGTTTGTGTTAAATTAAAACTTGAATTTGGAATACATTGTTAAATGACCTGTTTTTACATAAAGCTTCTTGAATTTTCTAGGTGATAAAACAGGAACAAGACCAGAGTAGGTTTACAATTTAACTTTTAAAGTATTTTATTTGAAGAATTTTATTTGTTAATTTATAGGCAGGTGGTCTCATCGGAAGTAAAAGAAACTATATAGACATTTAGAAGAAAAATTCTTTGAATCAGTTTTTGTCTAAAGTAAAATAATAAACATATGCTCTGGAAAGATTTTGGAAGGTCAGATCTTTAATTTTTAGTCATTAGGAAAGTTTATATCCAATGCTTTCTGGAATACTTTATGATCAGTTTTAGGTATATATACCTTTTCTATATAAACTACTATACCAGTCCCATTTATTTTCTGATGATGAAGAGGGAGAAAAGCCTCTATCTATAATATACATCAGATAGGTTTGAAGATCACTATTTTTACTAGCACTTACATTTTCTCACCTAATTTGTATTACATTAGATAAAACATTTGTAAATAAATGATCAAGTTCATGCCTCCAAAATATCTTCTGTATACTTTAGCCCTATTGCATAAATGAGAAAGCTGTAGGAGACTGAGGTTTGCTTCAGGTTCTATCAAGGAAGTAGTAGCAGATCTGTGACTGAATTTTAACTCATAATTCCATTACAGCCTGCCACATTTCACCTCTTCCTTTTCTCATTAAATATTTATGATTCCCTTAGTCTATCCATAGGTTTTATTTTGTTGAAGAATAAATTGAAATTCTAAAAATCAACTAAAATATAATGAGAATCTCTATTATGAGAAGTTTGTAGACTTTCTTTAATGAATGCTTTAATATTTTTGAACGAAATAAAAGGTCAGTCATAGAGTTTTTGAGCCAGGGGAACTTAGTTCAATATTTAATCTCTTGTATTTTCTAATTTTTTTTCTTAAACATTTGGTCAGATGCATTTATGTGTACTTATGATAGGTGCCAGTCCTTTTAGAAGAGAACTCCCTGTCAGATGAATTGTTAAAGCTATTTTAAAGGTCAGGAAACAACATTTTTTTTATAAAGAGATTTGAAATCAACCATAAGAGCTCTAAATGGGGAATATTTGTTTTACCTCCTCCCCTTTAACACTTATGTAGTGGAACTCAGCTGTCAGCTTTTTAGAACCTCAATGGCTTTAATCTATCTGTGTCATTTTTCTCAGGGATAGTAAAGCACTGAAGTCTGAAAATCTCCCTCCTGTCATCTGCCAGGATGTTGAAAACCTCCAGTAAGTGTGTCATATGTAATTAGATATATCATGTTGAAGAATGTTAGAATCTACTTTAAGGGGAACATCTCTTCTTCCTCTTAAACATTTTAACTTGGGTGTTGGTAAAAATTTTAATATTTTTATAAACAAAGCAGAATAATGGGAATTAAAATTCTTTTATTGTCAATCTGAAAAAAGCATGTGAACTGTGGATGAATTTTTAATATTTCCTTTTTAAAAAACACTAGGACTCTGACCAGCCTATAGTAAATATACTTTTTTCCTATAGGAAACCAAAGGTGTATTTTTTTGGAATTCAGTTTTATATATCTTTTTAAGAAATTTGTGAAGGAACAGAAAAAGGTACAAGAAGAAATTAGTAGAATGTCTTCAAAAGCCATGCTTAAAGTACAAGAGGATATTAAAACTCTGTCACTGGCTGCCAGTGGATTACAGAGGAACACCCTCAGTATTGACAAGTTGAAAACAGAAACTGCTCAGGTAAACTAACTTAAAATAATTTTATTGTAGGGTTTTGTTTTGTTTTATTTAAGTCTTATAGGTTATAAGACTTGATACAGATGTACTGTAAGAAAACTGTATAGCATGTGTGCTTTTTAAAAAAAAGATTTTATTTATTTGAGAGAGAGAGAGAAAGAGAGCATGAGAGGGGGGAGGGTCAAAGGGAGAAGCTGACCCCTTGCTGAGCAGGGAGTGAATTGCAGGACTCAGTCTTGGGTTTCAGGATCATGACCTGAGCCGAAGGCAGTCGCTTGACCAACTGACACCCAGGAGCCCTAGCTTGAGTACTTTTAAGTTGCTATGATACTAGTAGTCACTAGTTTGTATTGAGTTCTGATTATTTATGAGGCAGTATTTTAAGCAATTTAGTTTTCCTGAAAGCTCTATGAGTTAGGCCATCTTATCTTTGTTATATAAAGAAGAATATGGGCAGAGAGGTTGTTAATAAATGGAAGAGGTTGTCAATAAGTGGGAGAGCTGATACTCTTAACTAGTTTGTTTCCTAAGAGTACTTGCTGGCTAAATTGCTATATCATGCAAGCAAGGTAGAAAAATATGTTTTTAAAAATCTGTCATCCATTAAATAAAAATTATATTAAGCTTTTTAACTATTAAAAATTCTGGTGACTTGCCAGTCTTATGTCTTAGTTATAAATGTTAATGAGGCTCATGTTTTTTGCCATTCATATGTACTTGTTTTTTCTTTCTATGCTATAATCTATGTCATTTTTTCTTTGTTGACACTCTTGCCTCCCTTGTGTAGTTTGAAGTCTTTCATCGTCTCCTCCTGGCTACTTGTTCTGTCTCTGTGTACCCAGCTCCCCATCTGTTTAAAGGTGGTGTTGCGTAGTCTTCTGTAACCTTCCTGAGGGCTAGATGAATGCGTTCTTCCATAGTTCTCTGTGATATCACACAAAATACCTGTCTTTAGTCCCTCTTAGCAATTTGCTATTCCATTGGGATGTAAGTATACCTGGTTCTTTACCTAACAACTTCAGGGATCCAGTTTTAAATTTATTCATGGGGACACCTGGTTGGCTCAGTTGGTTAAGAGGCTGCCTTCCACTCGGGTCCTGATCCCAGAGTCCTGGGATTGAGTCCCACATCTGGCTCCTTGCTCAGCAGGAGGCCTGCTTCTTTTTCTGCCTCTGCCTGTGCTCACTCTCTCTGACAAAAAAAAAAAAAAAAAAGAAAGAAAGAACAGAAAAAAAATTTACTCTTGGATAAGATAAGAGGGGCTTTTCAGTTACTTAGTTTGTAGGATTTTTTAGTTGTTAGCTAGGCTTTTTCCCAGCTGTGCACATTCTGCTTATGTTTCCTTCCCAAACCCTGTTCCTAGTCTGTTTCTCCATCGAAGACTGGCTGTTACGCATATGGATACCAGTGTGTGATATGCATTTGGGGAATTGAATCCTTCCCTATAGTTTTAGACTCAAGTATTGTTTTATGATCCACTTTTTGTCACCATTTTTTTATTGAATGATATAGTTTTAAAATGCATTTCTCATGCAATCTCCTTACTTGACAAAAATCGTTTTTCTCAGTGATACAATATTCCAAGTTACTTGTCAGGTCCTTGCAGGAACATTTCCTGGAGTGCGGCACAACAGTGCAGAAGGGAAATCCTTTGTCCTCTTTCTTAATAAGGTGATGAGGAAACCGGGAATGAGAAAAAGCTGAATAAAGAAATTCCATAGCAATCTTTTGCAAGAACTTGAAACCCACAACTTATCTTTAGTTTGTGAGGGGAAATTCATTACTTTTACAGCTAAGGGATAGCTTCCAGTTTTCAATAAATTTATCCTATACTTGATTTTTCATGAAATTTGAGATTTTAAAAAACACTATCATTGAATGTAGTCTGCAGTCCTAGACATAAGACCACCACCCACCATACGCAGCCTCTTGAGCCTTTGCTCTGCTTTTCTGTAAGTGGCAGAGCCTCACATGTATTGCTTCTCACTAATTAATGAATGTGTACCCTTGGCCCTGAGATTGGAAAGGAACAGTGTCACTCAGGGTCCAAGTCTGGATGCAGGAGCACATTGTGGAAGAAGACTGCTGTTTCCACTCCTGTTAAGGAGTTAAGCCATCCCTGTGAAAAGGGGGTTATGCAATCAGGATCTCAGAATAGTATTTGCAGGGTACCGTCAACTGTGCTGGTGTATTTCTGGGACTAGTATGTATCCGAATACAGGTTTTTATTGAAGTATTTTTTGACACATGCACGAAGCCACTATTTATGCCAACGCCTGTTTTAAGTTTGCTACACAGTGTGGTAGGAACTTAGTTTGAGCAGAGGTTAAAATCAGAATTACATACCACTTGTGGATTACCTCTAGGTGAGTTTGGCAATGAAGCAGTGGCTATTCTGTTGTTAGGGCACAAGCTGTCTATCATTTTTCCTTTCAAATCATCTGGGAACCCCCTAATGCTCTCTCTCTAGATGTCCTGGAGCTTCTCATCGGAGACTTGCCCTAGAAAGGAGGAAAACTGATAAAGCTCAGACAGAGATTGAGAATGAAAATGGAACCACTGTAATAGATCTTCCAGGTACTTTATCCCTCGAAACGGACTGTTCAGGGACAGGCACAGAACCTGCTGAGCGCAGCTTGATATCAGCGTCTCTGCCCCCGTGGCCTGAGGAGCCTGGCCTGGACAACCCCGCCTTGGAGGAGAACACGGCCACTGACAGTATGTGCTCTTCACCTTGCTTTTGCTTTTCATCTGTTTTCAAATCAGATATTTCCTTTCTTCTCAGTACTCCCTATTACTTTCCCTCCATGGGGTGGTGTTGTTGTTCTTGTTGTTGTTGTTTTTCCTCTTCAACAAATAATTTTACTGAGATATGCTTCACGTATCACATATTCACCCTTTAAGTGTACAAGTCTTAACAGTTTGCCGTTTAGAAACAGAAAGCGAGTCTTACTTTGAGGCTTATGCTTCCCCCTCCCCCTCTTCTGTTGTAGTCCACAAATTCACTGGTCATCAGCAGGCTTCTTTTGTTTCTTTGTGTTGAAGCCTATTGCTTCTTGACTAAGAAATCCACAGCATCAAGAAGAACAAAAATAATACCTCAGCCTATGTGCTTATTCTGTGTCAGCACTGTGCCAAGCACTTTACATATATTAACTTATTAAATGCTTGTACCAATACTGGCTTTTTTTTAATGATGAGGAAATTTAGTCAGGGAGTCATTGGTCAAAGTCTGAGAGCCACGAAATCGCTATATATGTATCTGACTTCCAAGGCCATGTGTCTGACTATTGCTGTCCTCTGGTAGCAGCCACTGATCTGTCTACATGACCCACCAGGAAACAGGCAGAAAACCTCTAGTCCTAGATCTTGGGCATATCTTTGTAGTTGGCCCTTTGTCTTACTTTTAAATAGGTTTATCTCTTATGAAAATTCCAATTTTTCTACAAATCCCATTTTTCCCAGCCATGGCTATAACAATTCTTCTATCTCCTACTGCTCAGATCAAGACCCTCCTCTTCTTGCTTAATGTGGTTATTTTGTCAACCACTACGGTGATTGTATGTCACAGAGTTTGTCTTTTTTATTTCATATGTACTGTCTTGCACTGTTTACAGCTGTTTCATGGGTCAGAGTTTCTCTGATCAATTAGGACAAGATGATATTGTCTGTATATTTCTTTATCAGATCACTATGTGGTCCCTAGTGATCTGATGCATAGTAGTTATTTGTTGATTATTCACCTTTCGAAGAGGAAGTGTTTTGCTAATCTTATCTATTGGTGTTTTGGTCATTCTGTTTTTCTTATCCCGTGGTATTGCTTTGTTATGAATCATCTATTAACATAAGGTCATCACTAATGATAGACGATAACTTACGTGAAGATAATCAAAATATAAAACGTTTTTCTTTCTATTTTTCTCCCTCTCATTTTTAACTTGGCAGCTACGCAGCAGCCGGTTAGTTTTCCGGAATGCATTATTACTACAATTGAAATTCACCGGGCTGATCCTTATATTCAGCTAGGAATTAGCATTGTGGGAGGCAATGAAAGGCCACTGATCAACATTGTTATCCAGGAAGTCTGTCGGCATGGGGTGATCGCCAAAGATGGAAGACTTCTTGCTGGAGACCCTATTCTTCAGGTATCAATTTTTTAAATTATTTTGTTAACTTGCCTCTTTTTTTGCTCTTATTCATCAATTTAAAACTTAGGAAATTATGGTACTGTGGAATCTGACTCATAAAAAGGTAAGTTTTACTGGTTTTTTTTTTATGCAAAAACAGATCAGAATTTATCTGTAATTTCTCCGATTTCCCCCAAACTCATGGAATGTATTTTTACCCCCATCTTAAATTTGATCCCACATGTGCCTCAGTGCGTGGCTCTCCAGGCCAGCTGGATTCCTCCTGGCTTGTACTCCATGGTTGGCTATTTCGGGGCCACCTTCACTGTTAAATTCTCTTGTCCCATTGTCTATATCCCTAGTCCCAGGGTACCATCCATCAGTTACCTTCGTTGTCTGATTCATCCTTCTCTACATGGATTACTATACTCTAGAAAAGACAGGTCACACAGCACAAGTTACTTAAAACTTATAGCATTGAATTTAAGATAGAATTCAGAAATCATGACCACCTCTTGTTGGTTCTCAAATGCACTCTTGTCCACAAACAGCCTGACTCTGCACTAATCCTTGGTGCTACCCTCTCCCTCTTCTCTTTAAAGAGAAATAGCTACTCCAACAAACGAACTAGCTTTGGGCAAGATGATATTGTGTTAGAGGGCATACTGATGAGCATGAGATGGCCAGAATTCCACTGTTCATGTGAATTCTAGAGTGTATGTGAAAATTGACCTGGATATATGACCCATACTAGTGTAAGTGGTACTTGAAGCTAAAAGAATGGATATTTAGGAGAGAAGAAATAGGCATGAATGAGAAAAGATGTCTTCTAGGAACCCAAGCTCAAGGATTCTTGCCTCCTCAATTTCACTGCTGGGTCCTTCCCCACGGTCTGTTGGTATTCACCCCTTCCCTTTTCCTTGCCACCTCTCTGGTCTGTGCCCTCACTGCTTCACGTCTAACCCAGTAGAATCAATACCCCGCCTTCCTACTCTGCTCTGAAATCCGGTACAACCATTGTCAGGTTAATTCATCTGTGACTCTGATTTCCCTGGGAAGATTGGACCAGAGAATCAAGTCCAAACTGATCAATCTAACAGTCTGGGTCCTCTGTGGACTCTTACACAACCTGTCCCCTCAGCTTTCACCCTTGCTTTTTCTTTCAGCTGTAGCCATCGGTGTATTACTGAAACATCATAGGCATGGTGGTCAGTGCTGAGGGTATAATTAAGAGCAAAAAGCAACCCCTACCCTCATAGAATGTATAATGTAGTAGAAAAGCCAGACATAACAGTCTCCTTGCTTCCCTCCACGTTCCAGCCTGTCCCCATTGTGCTACAGCTTCCCCACCTTCATCCAGAAAGCCCTGCCCTGCCATTTTCACCCATTCAGACCTCTTCTCACACTAAGTGCTGAAGACATTCCTTCTCTTCACCACTTAATGCATAATTGGTCATAGAGAGTTATTCAAATGCAGTGTCTTCCTTTGGGGATGGCAGCCGCCATTATTACATACTATGGGACAGGCTTCTCACAGAGCTGTGCCTGGAGTCGATACCCAGGACAAACTTGCTGAGTCAATAAAAGAGTGGATTTGGTTATGATATCCTGTTGGTAATAGCTGTCTTCTTCATTAAAACCAAACTTAGAACCTCTAGGATTTTTAGTTCTTCAAGGGAAATGTCCAGAGGGGAAGACAGACAAACTAGGCTCCAAGAGCAGCAAGGATTGACCTTTCCACTGGGGGTTCCTGGCTTTGGTTTCCACACCCATCTGTATTCTGCCTCTTGTAGTTTGTGATTTCCACTTCGACACTTGGGCCCAAAAGCCCTCCTTCATTGCACTTGGCCTGGCTGACACAGACTGAACTTGCAGTGTTTTGTTCTTGACTAAATCCGAAGAGGCAATAGGAGAATACAGGAAGCATATCTAATCCAGCTTATGTAAAATCCAGTTTCTGATCCTACCATAGCTAGGTATTTACCGCATTTCTGTGTTTGCTGTCCTTTTATGATATTAGTAGTACTCTGGTTGCATGAGGTTGGCACAGCTCTCTGGACACCTTACCCTGTATTCTTTCTACCCCATCTCCTAAACTGATTCTCCGTGGAGGAACTCTTGTAGCTGGTTTTGACATTTTGACACCTTTGTGGCCAAGAGAAAAAGAACCAGATTGCCCTTTTTTTCAGCTTACACAGTGTTCTTTACTTGTCCACTTCTGGCCTTTCTAGCTATAATTGAGTATACATTTATTTTCATCTTTTGTTCTTTGCTACCAGCAGTGTGCCAGCTTTGGATATTAAATTTTTTACATATTTTTCTTTTTACATATTTTACATATTTCATATGTTTTACATATTTTTATTTTTCATATTTCTCACGCTTTTTCTACATTTTCCAGGTAAAAACAAATGCTTTGTTCTTATTTGCATTTCTTTGAGTATAATTGAGGTTAAGTCTGTAACCTCAGATTTACTAATGTATTTAATATATAGTTTACTAATATATTAGCAAAAATATAAAAATGTATAAAATATATTTAATATATACTTTTGTTTGTTATAGGGTTTTGTTTGCTAATATATTTCATCTACAGGCTTTTTTACTGGTCTGCTTTGGAGAATTGTTTAATAACATAACTGAATCTGTATATCTCAAATAAAAAGCTAATTATCTGAAATACTGGCTATAATTTGGGGAATTAACTCAACGCTATAAATCAGCATTGTAGACATTCCAGTGCAGTATTATTATTTATGGAGGCATACATATTAATGACCCTAATAATGGCAATCTTAAATGCAGTTTAATGATTTCAAATTGATACAAAAACTATGAGCACATAACCTGATTATTGAATTCACAAAGGGTCTCTCCTCTTGTGGGCCTGACTTCTCATTGGCCTTTGGCTGGTATGCTGGAGGCAGTAAGTAAAGCCACACTACTTGCCCAAATACAGAGTAGTATTTATGTCCATTCAAAAGGAAACACTTGGAAAGAAGGCTCCTTAGTATATTTTTACTACCTGGTTATCTTCCACTTTTTGTGAGCTGCATAAATAATACCGTGAGCCAATTTGAAAGACCTTGGAGTCGTTAAGATGGTTTATTTACTGACCAAAGGGCTAGATAGCCTTTCTATTTAGTTTAGCAAACTAGATGTAGTAACAGTGGGTGGCTTTGGTTTTCTCACACTGATTATGTGTGTGTGTGTGTTTTATATATATACCCACACATCCATGTTATTCTATTAAATAACCTATTTGAAAAGGAGAACTATATACCCTCAGGGCCTTTCACAGTGCAGCATTTTGAGCAGTTTGAAGAATAAAATAGTGTAAGAGATTACATCAATATTACTATTAAAAATAATACAAATTTCAGAACATGATTAAGAGTACGAATTTACAGTGCGATCTGAGTCGTCAGTGATATATTCCCTTTTTTTTAAATTGATATTACTTTATTTTATTTTATTTTACTTTTAGATTTTATTTATTTATCAGAGAGAGAGAGAGAGGGAGAGAGAGCAAGCACAGGCAGAGGCCGAGGGAGAAGCAGGTTCCCTGCCGAGAAAGGAGCCCGATGTGGGACTCTATCCCAGGATGCTGGGATCATGACCTGAGCCGAAGGCAGATGCTTAACCAACTGAGCCACCTAGGTGTCCCATCACTTTTGGCTTTGAAGGAAAATAATTGCAGTCATGTGTTGACTGCATTGGTACAAAATAATATTTAGCTAAAGATGTGGTAAAGTTTACTCTGTTGGTGCTATTTCTACAACATCTAGCAACAGTATTTTATTTGGTCTCTGCTTTCTCTGTGTTTCACTGGCAACGACACTTTTGTGAAGCGAAAATCTCCGATTGTAGGATATTCCACAACCCACGTCACAAAAATGGTGTGAGGCTACAGACTCGCACGTGGCTAGCGCTGGATTCCAGCCAGATGTTTGTAGTCATTTGTGATAGATGTGAATTTAAGACGGAAAAATAAGAACCTAGAGATAAGTGGCTTTTTAGCTGAATAACCAGAAATGATGAGTTTTGACTAACAAATCCACGTCAGGCTGGTTTTTTAGAAGCTGCCTTAAAGTTCTATTCTTGACCCTATGTTACTCAAGTTTTTCATAAAGGATCTGGATGGCAGCCAAATGCACAGATGTTGCAAAATTGGGCAAAGAGCAAGTTTATGTGTGAGATCTATGGCATTTGATGCCTGAATTTTAAAAGATGTCCACAGGCCCAAATCAATAAAATTCAAGTTAGTGGTGCTCAAAACTGTCATCCCGAGATGAGTGGGAAGGGGGAAGGCTTTCCTTAAGATAGACTCACGTGAAAAAGATTGAAGGGTTTGGGTAATCACAAGCACCTAACCCAGAGCCTCTGCCACATAACACATCCAAGAGAATGTCGATTTCCTGCTTGCTGTTGGTGCAGACAGATGAGGAGAGGAATTCTAATTGTGATAAACACTCAGAGTTGCGCCAACCTCTTCCTCTGACTAGGTGAATAACTGAAGTGGTGTGTATTTTCTTAGTCCTGTTCCTGTCCCAGGATCAGTCACTATACTCTTTTCAGGGCCATAAGGTTTAGTAAATAAGTGTTCTGTGAGTACTGAGTTAAGCTTGTTGTATTAGATAGATGTTACACTTGAGTGCTAAACAGAGTGAAACTAATTACCTGCTTTTCTTTAAAGTAAAAATGACTGAACTGAGATCAGGTTGTGTATCTAGAATCTGTCCCTTTTCTTAGATTAAAACTCGGTGTATTTTTTCCAGGGTAGGTGTTTTTCATTTGGAAAAGCCACATCAATCCAGTAGAACTTCAGTTTCTGTTCCACTAGAACTAGTATTTTGTTGGCACTTGCCACATGCTGCTGCTGTCTCTGCATTCTCCTCCTGGTCCCGTGAAGTGGAGAGTAAAACCATCTCACCACTCAGGGGACACACTCAGACATCCCGCTACTGGCAGGACCAGGGACTCTGATTCAGCACCCTCGCTGAAGCCTGAGATCCTAACTGCCATTCTCTACTTCGTGCTAGTCATTGTGAGTGAAGCTTAGGAACTGTGCATTTTAAAACATCTTCAGAGGGCTTTTCTTTGTAAATAATGACTGTATGTCATTTTCCAAAGTCCATTTCTTTTGGAAATGGCATATAAATGTTTACCAGTTGAGAGGATAAAAGATTGTCCCACCTCGGTCATAATTCTTTTCTTCCAGGTCAACAACTGTAACACCAACAATGTGTCTCACAACTATGCCAGAGCTGCCCTTTGCCAGCCCTGTTCCATGCTGCACCTGACCGTGCTGCGAGAGCGGTGCTTTGGGGGCCGGACCTACAGCCACCCCGACAGTAGCTCTCCCCGGGAAGAGGTCTTCCACGTAGTCTTTCACAAATGGGACTCTGGTGAACAACTTGGCATTAAACTCATTCGAAGGACCAACGAACCAGGTGTTTTTATCCTTGATCTGTTGGAAGAGGGCCTGGCTGGCTGCACAGGATGGAAGGCTGAGCAGCAACGACCGAGTGCTCGCCATCAATGGACACGACCTGAAGCTCGGAACCCCTGAGCTTGCCGCCCAGATCATTCAGGTACACGCGGATATTCATTCCACGTGCTCAGCCTTTATGTCGATGTTTTCGTCACATGAGAACCTGAGGGATATTTGATATTTCATGGGGGAAATCAAACACGGCTCCCCAAATCCTTCAAAATGCACAAGAGATGATTTTATCATTACAGATAAAATCCTGTCCGGAAAACTGTATCCCTGTGAACATTTAGCCTTGCTCTTTATAGAGTGAAGGCTCTATTTTTGCACATGGGTTTTTCATTTGCTCCATGGGCTCCACCTAAGCCCACACATAAAAAACACATTTATGTCC
This sequence comes from Mustela nivalis, assembly GCF_964662115.1. Lineage (NCBI taxonomy): Eukaryota > Metazoa > Chordata > Mammalia > Carnivora > Mustelidae > Mustela > Mustela nivalis. Next base: position 80,859 of record NW_028135730.1, on the reverse strand, counting down.
ACATTTAACAGGTGAGACAAGCAAAGCTTGAAGGAGCTGTGGTTCCAAAGTTGTGACTTCCCTGCTCTTGTAACGTTCACTCTCCGCTTCACCTCCATACAAGTGGGGAAAATCAATTTTTATTGAGAAGAACTCATTATCTGTGTAGTGCCCTTTTTATAAAGCATTCAGAGCATTTCAAACACATCATAACTTGTGTTCTTACAGTATCCTTTTGAAGTAAAGATGGTTATTATTAGAGAAAAAAATTTTCAATAAGAACATTAAAGTAGGTAAAGTAGAGGGGCACCTGGGTGGCTCAGTCATTAAGCATCTGCCTTCGGTCAGGCATGATCCCAGGGTGCTGGCATCCAGTTTCACATCGGGGCTCTCTGCTCAGCCAGGAATCTGCTTCTCCCTCTCCCACTCCCTCTGCTTGTGTTCCTTCTCTTGCTCTCTGTCAAATAAATAAATAAATACATAATAAATAAAATCTTTAAAAAAAGAAAACTGCTTTAAATTTTTTTTTAAAAAATAAAATAGAAAAAGTAGAAAATAATCCAGGCCAGACCTTCTGGTTCTATAACCTACCAGAGCATTTAATGATATGGGTATCTCCTACAGTCTAGGGGTGAAACAAAGATGTGTATGGTGTTTTATTTTGTTTTGTTTTGTTTTGTTTTAAGTAAGCACAAGAAAACACTCTGACATAAAGGAAACCAAGCAGTAACATAATCCAGCATCAGGAATTAAAGTAGGTTGACTGTCTCTGGGAAATGTGTATAGTAAACAGAATTAACAATGAAGATTTAAGTACTGTGTAAGAAAACCTAAATTTAAATCGCATTTCATTACTCCTTTTCACAAATGTTTGGTTCATTATAACTATGGGAACACACACACCCGGTAGCCATCTTGCATTAGGAGGGAGATTCAGGCGTTGGTCTCTTGTCCCAGTCTTGAGATTTAAAAAAATTGAATAAAGATACTTATATATGATACCAAATATAATATATTGCTCAAGTTGTTTCCTTGTGAAAAACATCTTAATGTTTTGGATTCTGAGAACAACATGTATTCCATGTCTGAAAAGGAGACTAAGGAAGACAAAATATAGAAAATAAAGAAGGAAGTCAAAATCACAGTCAGTCTAAAGTCCATAAGATAGTGACATTAAAGTTTTGAAGAACATCGTCATTTTTCTGTATATGCCTACAAATAAATAGGTACCTATTTACGTAGGTACTTAGACATGCAGTCAGCTTACAAATTCTGAGTTTGCCACCCATTCTTTACGTCAGCTGTATGTTGTGGACTTCTTACCCTGAAAATAGATGCACCATGATATAGCTGTATAGTAGGCGTGTTGTGCTAAAACTTACGTAAATACTCCCCTGTCAACAGACTTTAATGTTTTGTTTTCAAGTTTAAGACATTTTGCTTAACTTCCCTCTAGAAAGATCATACCAGTATATACTCCCAGCAATACGGCATGCCACTATTTTATGAAATACAGGTATTGTCATTTAGGCATCCTGCATTTTTAAAAATTTTGACTTTAACAGAATTCTTTTGTTGTGCTTGAAACCCTGAAGTGTTAGATAGGCAGTTAGCCTAAACCCAAGCGATAGCCCATCGTTTAAAGCTTATATGTCCACTTCCATCACACACCCAGAATTTTGTCTTTTAAGAAATCAAAAAAGATCAGGGATTTGTTTGTTAATAGGTTTGCATGAGCAGGGGTATTCCCATAAAGCTAAATTACTGTTTATAGAGTATTTGGTAGTGGTGAGGGTTAGGCAGTAAAGCAAACAATTCTTAATATTGAAATGAGATCACAGAGGGGCCTCTCACCCCTCAAACCGTGTGATCTAATACTCGGAAGTGTCAGAATCTCAAATATCTGGATTGTAAGCGTTCTACTTTGGAATTACCTGTTAGATCAAATCCCCAGACGCTGGTAACATGAGAAGTGTTATTCCTTCAGTTATTTGAAGAATTGTCTGAAACTAGTTTAATGAAATACTTGAATAAGTAAGTGACTTTAATAGGGCCTTAAAATTGGTTATCACTCACAGGCACTTGGGTGGCTCCGTGGTTCAGCATCTGCCTTTGGCTCGGATCCTACATCGGGCTCTCTGCTCTGCGAGGAGTTGGCTTCTCCCTCTTCCTTTGCCCCTCCACCCTGCTCTCTTGCTTTTGCGCTCAAATAAATACATAAAATCATTTTTTTAAAATTATGGTTTTCACTCCTTTTCCAACTTGAGAACTGAAACTGGAGTGCTTTCTTAACATTAGTGACTGCAGTCATGGGGGAGGGTTCTACTTTCCAGCACAGCTTCTTGAAAGCAGGCTGTCAAATTTTCCCATAGCAATGATAGTAAAGTTGGAAAGTTGTAGTCATGACCAAGAATCAGCATCAAGTAGACCAGGCCTGTACGTTAAAAGCAAAGATAAAATAGCTTTAAAAAGTATAATAAATGTGAATCTGTGTTTCAGATCTAGATCTATAAATACAGATAATGGACCTCTAAATTTAACGTGGTTGTCATCACCTCTAAAATTACATTTATGGGGCACTTGGGTGGCTCAGTGGGTTAAAGTGTCTGCCTTCAGCTCGGGTCATGATGTCAGGTCCTGGGATCGAGCCCCACATCGGGCTCTCTGCTCGGCAGGGAGCCTGCTTCTCCGTCTTTCTCTCTGCCTGCCTCTCTCCCTACTTGTGATCTCTGTCTGTCAAATAAATAAATAAAATCCTAAAAAAAAATAAAATAAAATTACATTTATGTGTGAGTGCACATATGGCATATATAGGCACACAATTTGTAATGTATATAAATAGTAATCCTATTTTACAGGACCTTTGTTATCATTCTTTCCAGGACTGTTTAAGCTGATCCCTATTTTCGATTCGAAGCTGTAGTGTGTGGAAACAGAGCTACACGTAGTTTCATTGATTATCACTCTCAAAGTAGCCATCTTGGAATTTAATTCAGAAATCACAAAGGATTGTAATCCAGTTTTGAATCCGTTTGTCCTTTTATCTTCTTTGCTCTCTCTCAGTGCCAAGGCCAGTTTTGCAGGGGAGGGAAGTATAAAAAGACAGTTACCCTTCAAGAAATCATGGGGAGATCAGAACCCAGGCGTTCTTTGGTTACATTCTTGGTATTTCCAGGATTAGGGAAGGTTTACCCAAGAGGTCTGTGTGTGGCTCTTTTACCTGCAGAAGTTTTAAAGTATTAGCTCCTGAAATGAACTACCTCGTCTGCCCCACCCCCAGCAGTGGCCTGCAGTCCCCACTCAGGTGAGGCTCTGATACAGCGATGATAAGTGCATTGACAATAACCCTCCTAATAATTTTTTTAAGTGAGAAGCATCATTAATGACTGGTGATTATATATGTGTGTTTTCTCCAGGCTAGTGGCAAGAGGGTGGATTTAACAATTGCTAGGCCAGGGAAATCCCAGCCTGGTAACCCTGTCCAGGACGCAGGAGCTCAGAGTAGCAGCCAGCACCATGCACAGCCACTGTACCACAGCTCTGTGACCCAGCTCACACAAGGTGAGGCCTCAAGTTTGCATGTTTTCATTCATCTGCCCTCAGGGAATCCTTGTGACAAACTGGTAAGATTTAAATGAGGGCTGTTACTCTGTTGGAAAAGGTGAGCACAGGTGTTTGGGGGTGTGGAATGTGTGTTTGGCTACCTTGAGAGTTCCTGTACAGTCTGTTCCTCAGCCAGTAGGGGTGGTTTCTTAGTAAGAAGGTCCCTCTGCCAGATTGATGAGAAGTGTTTGATCTTCTAGAAAGACTTCTTTGTTTGGTCCTGCTTGAAAGTGGGATTTATCTTGGTTTGCTCATTCAGTTGTAACAGGAGGTTATGTAACTGAAAAAAAGACAATGACCAACAAGTCCATACTTAGTGGTTGGGCAGGTTGCCCAACAGAATTCCCTATGTGAATATGAAGCATAAATCATACTTTCTGATAGGTACATGCAAAACACATAACGCATTTCTTTTTATGTTACAGTTTATAGGAATACTACCCTAGATCATTTTAAATTCCTGTATGTTGAGCTTTTTGCTGCATATTTCAGTGCTTTTGTAATATATTCCTAGGTCATTTATCTGTGCCTAAAATTTTGATGCAGTCTCACTTTGGATGCAGAAATTAGTAGAAGTCAAAAAACAGTGGCACTTTACTGTGTTCTCAGTATTATTTACTTCATTTGATCTTTCATTTTAACTCAACTTCTAGTAGGCCAGAATTTTTACAACGATGCTATTTACCAACTGTGTGAAAATCACACATCTGAAACTTCCTATAGTTTTTTTGTTTCTTTGTTTTTATTTCCTATAGTTTTTAAGTAGACCAGTAAATAAGTTTTTATTTAGCAAAGCAATTTAATTTTACGTAAGGAGAATGACTTGAGAAACACATGTTTAGCTTAAAGTGGCTTCTTTTTTTTTTAAGATTTTATTTATTTATTTGGCAGAGATCGTAAGTAGGCAGAGAGGCAGACAGAGAGAGAGGAGGAAGCAGGCTCCCTGCTGAGCAGAGAGCCAGATGCAGGGATTGATCCCAGGACCCTGGGATCATGACCCTAGCTGAAGGCAGCAGCTCAACCACTGAGCCACCCAGGCGCCCCTAAAGTGTCTTCTTAATGTAAGTACAATTTGAGAGAATAACTCTGTAATGTCACAGGAGCCCAAGAAAGCATTATTTATTTATTTATTTATTTATTTATTTATTTTTAAGATTTTATTTATTCATTTAGCACACAGAAATCACAAGTAGGCAGAGAGGCAGGCAGAGAGAGGGAGAGAGAGAGGGAAGCAGGCTCCCCGCTGAGCAGAGAGCCCCATGTGGGACTCGATCCCAGGAGCCCAAGATCATGACCGGAGCCGAAAGTGGCTCAACACACTGAGCTACCCAGGCGCCCCAAGAAAGCATCATTTAAAGGCACAAGTATTTTTGGCCCATCAGGTTTATCTTGTTTTCTGAGCTGAAGTATAGACTTGTCACTGGTCTTTATTCAGTTAAAACTTTTAAGAAATTATAAGCACAAACTTCATCTTATTTTTGAACAGAAAACGAAATGTGTGAAGGGAACCTATAATTTTGCTTTCACAATGATGACTACGAAAAGCAGTTATTGTTTCGAAAAGGAATTTGAATAGGAGTTGTTCATATCGCTGGTCCTTGCTTTACAAGTTACATATATATATACATATTCCTAAAGAATCATAATTAAGGCAAAAGTTGGTAACTGAATCCATGAATTCTACAGAAAGTGGAAATATGGGTGCTCAAAGACAACGGTACAAATTTAAGACTGTTTTAAGAACTTCTTAACCATTTCAGCGTTCATATAGACGACTATTTATGTCCTTTTGTTTGTTTGGGGCACAACTATTTTTCTTTTTACTAGTTCCTCTTCCTTAATTTTAAGTGGTGGTGTTTTAAATAGCAGTGTTGAATTCTTACTTTAGGTGCTCTGTAAACCTGATTGTTAGAACAGCCACATGAAATGTAATTTTAAGCATTAATTTAGCAATTTACCATTAACATACAGCATTTGTGATGTCAAATCCTACTTTAAAAAAATAAAGGTCTCCTAGGGAAAACAAATACAAATTCATCAAAACAACCTGTTCAGAGGATAATCATTGTTAAAAATTAAAGCACACATTACTCTATTACTAAGCCCCTGCGTGGCCCCTGCTTGGAAACATTCATCCAGTGTTAAGCCCTTAGAAGTTTCCATGAAGTGTACCAAGAGTAATCTGTGAAGTTTGGCTAAAATACATACATCTCAGCCATATGGAGGAATAAAACAACCACCTCTTATTGACTCGATACCTGACAGACACGAGCGTTGAAGTCAATGTGCTCCCAGCTGAGTTTACCTGGATTGTCTTCATAATAACGTGGGTCTTGCCCAGTTTTGAAGGATGCGAACATAGATGTCATATGCTACGATACCACCTGTGGACGTTTACAGGTTTTCTATGAGGTCAAAATTCTAGGAACTCTAGGCTATTTAAGTAGTGCCCTCAAGAAAATTTCAGAGTGTTGGTTTGAGGAGCAGAGAAGAGCAGACACCCCTGCAGGTCTAGGGCTTGACTGACACGTCGTACCTGTCCGCTCGGAAGCAGTGTCACTAAAGGAAATGTTACAGTTCTAGCAAAAGAATTCATCTAGTTCTACTATTGATATTGTTAGTGGTGGTAATAGTTATCTTGTTATCTACACTATGCTGTTACAGTATATGTGTTAAGGAACCTTTTGAGATAGGAGCTTCCATTATTACACTTAATGAGATAGCACCCTTGTAGTGTGGATGCATATAGCATCATGCTGTATGAACATACACAACTACATATGAATAAATGTTTATGTATATACAGTATGTGTGTGTATGTGTATTTTTTTTAAACTTGAATCACCTCAAATCCAGTGCGATCATGCGTAGCTATATAATTTGGAGCAAATTACATGACCTTTCTTTTTTTTTTTTTTTAAAGATTTTATTTATTTATTTGACAGACAGAGATCACAAGTAGGCAGAGAGGCAGGCAGAGAGAGAGGAGGAAGCAAGCCCCCCGCTGAGCAGAGAGCCCGATTCGGGGCTCAATCCCAGAACTCTGAGATCATGACCTGAGCCAAAGGCAGCGGCTTAACCCACTGAGCCACCCAGGCGCCCCTACATGACCTTTCTAATAAGGCTATTCCCTTGTTTATTAAATGGGGCCAACCATAGGATTTACACTCAGGACCATTGTAATGAAATGTAATGAAACCATGAAAATGAAATAATACATGTGAAGCCATTTGCTTTACGCATAGTAAATCTTCAATAAATGTTAGTTACTATTGCTATTTTAATATTAATATTGCATTGGTACACCTTGTTTTTTATAGCATTCTAATTTAAAAAAAGGTGATGTTTTAAATTTTCCTTTTCTTCTAGGAGTGTCCCCATAAATAGAAACAATCAATATCGATAAAAATTGCTTTTTCCTGAGAACACAGTTTGTTGGAAAATTGTTCTCTTCCTTAACTTTTTCAAAAATTCAGTTATTTCATATCCTTATAGCTTTCCGTGAAGGTTGTGAAGATGAGTTTGCACCCATTTCATGACCGAGCATTCTCATGAGTAAGAAACAGAAGATAGATCTATAGCTTTTTTCTGGCAGTTAACTAAATCCGCACTTTACTTTTGTACTATTCTGTCACCATTTCTCTCAAAGAATAGAGGAGAGACAGAAATAAAATTAATTAGCTTGTCTTCAGAATCTTAAAACTCAAGTGCATTATTTACCTTTGTAGAATTGGCCCTCTTTTGACTTCCATATGTCAACAGTCCTGAGTTTTTTGTGTTCCATACATAATCATATGAAAATACAGCCGTCCAAAGTCTGACATTGTGATCCCCAGTGTTCGGTGTCATGTTTGTACCATGAGGAACTGTGTATTATTTCTTCAGTAACTGATTTTAACAGTGACTTTATCATTGCCATGGTATTTTTTCCTTCCGTTTCCTTACTTTACTTCAGCTATGTATTATTTATTTTGCAATGAATTTTCTTCTCCTGTGTTAGGATCTTACCCAGTGTGTTACATGCCAAGAAAAACACATTACTGTAAAGAAGGAACCACCTGAGTCCCTGGGAATGACAGTGGCAGGGGGCAGAGGAAGCAAGAGTGGTGAACTGCCCATCCTTGTAACCAGTGTCCCAGCTCATGGCTGTCTGGCACGTGATGGCCGCATCAAAAGAGGTAAGATAGGGAGGGCTGGGAACAGTGAAACTCTTCCCATCTTCTCCCTGCATGCAACTCATGTTTGAAAAAAAGTAACAAATATTCCCCAAATTTTCTATTAAATATGATTTTTTAAAAATCTTCTAAAATGTACCTTCCATATATAAGTGTAAAACCTCTCTCTAAGATTAGAAAAACGCCGAATGGGGGGCACCTGGGTGGTTCAGTGGGTTAAGGCTTCTGCCTTCGGCTCGGGTCATGGTCCTAGGGTTCTGGGATCGAGCCCTGCATTGGGCTCTCTGCTCAGCAGGGAGCCTGCTTCTTCCTCTCTCTCTCTCTGCCTGCCTCTCTGCCGTTTGTGAACTCTGTCTGTCAAATAAATAAAGAAAATCTTAAAAAAAAAAAAAGAAAAGAAAAACGCCTAATGGGAAGGAAAATTGCTGCAGTTTGATGATGTTTCCGTTCTTTTTTTTTTTAAAGAATTTATTTATTTATCTGACAGACAGAGATTACAAGTAGGCAGAGAGGCAGGCGGGGGGTGGGTGGAGGGGAAGCAGGCTTCCGGCTGAGCAGAGCCCGATTCGGGCTCGATCCTAGGACCTGGGATCATGACCTGAGCTGCAGGCAGAGGCTTTAACCCACTGAGCCACCCAGGCGCCCTTTCCATTATTTTCTAATGTTTATTTAGATCATTGCATTATTTTATGTTGGAAAAAACCCTCTAAAAAATAGAACACTCATCTTTTCCTTCCTAACCTTTTATATAATTCTCATTGCCCTTTTTTTTTATTATATTACTTGTCAGGGCAGCAAACACTTTTTTTTCTTCCTTAAGCAAAAGATGCTCTAATCACAAGTTTCATTTCTTTGTGTAGACCCAAGGACCTCTTCTCTTTTAGTATTCTGATAGATTCATGCTGAGCAAACTCTGTAGGACTATATCTATAGAAATGTGTAACTCTAAAACAGGATATGTTAAAAATTCATTTCTAAGAGCAAAAGATCAGGAAAGAACTATAGAAATCACTGAAGCCCAAAGAAGAGAAATGAACATGCCCAGGTCCTGCACATTAGGAAAACGAGGTCTAAAGACTTGGACTTCCAGTCGAATCACAGTGCCTCAAGACACATTTTTTCCTATACATGATGAAATTATCTTAAAAGTTTTGAGTTGTTTTGGAATGTTTTCCATGAATTGGATTTTTCCTTCAATATTGTAAGAATGACAGAGATGTGAAAAAATTACAAATAACAGGATGTATAGGGAAGATAATGACTTGGTAGCTCATCTCATTTTTCTTGTTTATTCCTTTGGACAGGTGATATATTGCTGAATATCAATGGCATTGATTTGAACGATTGAAGTCACAGTGAGGCCATGGCAATGCTAAAAGCCAGCACTGCATCCCCTGCTTTTGTCCTGAAAGCACTTGAGGTCCAGACTGTCGAGGAGGCAGCCCAGGCTACCGAAGAGCAGCCAGGCACCTTCAGTGAGAATGAGTAGGACTCCAGCTGGTCCCCGTCGTGGGTCATGTGGCTTGGGCTTCCAAGGTACTGACAGCATTTCCGCAGTTTCATGGAATAATCGTAGTGACAACACTTCTCAGTATGGAACACAGTAAATTCATTCGTCCAGGGTGTGAGGGGGAAGGTCCTGGTCAGAGATGAAAGTGGCAATGGCATATCAAGTTATAGAAGAAAAGGGTATTTTTTCCCTTAGATTATTATATTTTAAAAGATAAGTTTAAGGGGCATCTAGGTGGCTCAGTTGGTTAAGCATCCAGCTCTGGATCTCAGCGCAGGTCTTGATCTCCGGGCCATGAATTTATAAAAAAGATTTTTTTTTTAACTTCTAAAAAATTAAAACATTCTTAAAAAATAAACCCTTTACCTTATTAAAGGTAAATTTAATAGTAAGAACTAAGCTAAAAAGCCTTGGTGTATCTGTTTATAAAAATGAATAAAGCCATTCTGTCCATGACTATTAAGAAGGTTTTCAAGTGGACCAGCCATGAGATTTGGATGTTCATGCTCTTGCTTTAGAAAAGCTGTCATTTACCACACGTGTACATGCTTAGACTTCATGTGCATTTTTAAGCAGAAAAAACAGGTCAAAGTGTGGGGCCTTTTGAAAAGCTTTTCTAAAACCCCTTTCTTAATCTTGTTAACTCTCTCTAAAAAGGCAGGATGTCAAAACTCAGTTTTCATTGGACATGAGAGACTCTTTCAGCCAAACCACTGGTGTCCGAGAGTAGGTCTTCTCACCACCTTCGGGACTGTCACCCACCAGGACATTCTGTAGTTGGTCATTGTCTGCTCATGAAAGTGTTTCAGCTCCTGATGAGTGTTGTATATACTTTGGTATTGAAGTTGGAAGAATGTGTATTACTGTCTTTGTTTCTAGATCACTTTAGAGGAATCCTAAAACTGAACTAAGATGAAACCTTCTGATTCTGAGCGAAGTAGAAAAATGACTGATTTTTTTAAATAAAAATAAACAATAAGAATGCCAGTTTCTGAGACATCAAGCTTCATTTGGATGTAATTTGTAATAACTATTATTTGTATAGTGCTATGTGATATATATATATATATATATATATATATATATATATATATAAAGTACTTTCACGTAAAGAATAGCAGAAAAATCCAGGATGAATGGAATTCATTTGTCTATCATCTAACTTACTGACTTGTCCTTGTGGTAGTGAAAAAGACCAAAAAGGCCTGAAACAGTAACAGAATTCGTATCTCAGGGCCCTGTAGGCATAGATTGGAATGGTTGCTATGAAACCATGGCCTTTCTACCTAATGGTGAGGGCTCAGCCAGCAGAAGGAACTCATTTATCCTCTTGAGTACTCAGCCTGATACACTGACCTGTCACTTGAAACCCAGCATGTCAGAAAGGCCCGGTCCCACACGAGTGGGGGAGAAGTGGTCTCCTCGGCGGCGCAGGAGCCGAGCATGTGCACACCACAGCTGGTGGCCAGGCCGTGCTGGCGCTCCTTTAGTTCTTGTTACCTGGTGTTCCGGGTGTCCAGCTCCCCTAAGAAGTCCAGAAATGCTCACCCCATTGATGAAGGACTCCCACTCCTAGCGGCTTTGGCCAGCCTGCCGTGTGGGAGCAGGCCTGTCTTGGGCAGGACTGCCAGGTCGCAGGTGGACAAGGAGTCCGACTGGTCTCAGACAGGAGCTGGCAGCCCAGGACCCAGGTTCCCACATGGGTTCCTTGGGATTTTGGTTTTTATGCGTACCCTGTCCTCTGAGTTCTCTGCCTCCATGTCTGTCCCCAGGGCGGAGCATTTTCAAGTGAATCACAAAGAACAATGATATTTCAGATGAACAGTACATGGGATAATGAAATCTCTTTGGGGGTTCTGCCTGTATCGAAAGGGTGTCTATCAGTCCAAGGTCACTATTCTGTGGACTCCTGGGGTTGTGTGTTGTGTGCAGACCAGTATACACAACCAGGTATTGGGAGGGCCACTGCTCTGTGGGTACCGGCGACTCTTTCCAACACGTCGCACACCACACAGGGTAGCAGCTCTGCTCTTTCTCAAAAGGGAGGGTCTTTCTCTGCATTTAGCTGGCGGTGTACCAGACAAAAGAGTTATTTGTTTTGTGTTGTGCTGTTTCATTGTTTGTTTTGGCAGAAGATTCAGAAAAACGAAAATACCTATATCGTCTCTACAAAAGTTTGAAAAGAGAGGAATCACTCTTATGTTCTGCAGACACACACAGAAGGCCATATTGTAGTTTCCAGGCAGAGGAAAATCCAATTGAGGTGAAGTGGCCAAGACAGAGAGAAGAGCAGTGGTTGCAGGGACTGGGGGAGGGACAGAGCAGTGAGCGATGAGGAGCGCGGGTGTCTCTGTGACAGAAACGTCGTAGAAGACATGGTTGTGCAACACTCTGGATGGACCTAATGAGACCTCCATATCCCACTGCAAAGGATGCAAGTAAAATGTTATATAAACTCAAATTCTACTTTATTTAATAAATAACATCTATGAAGTAATTATAGAGGTGAACACAGAACACAAATATGATAAAAAAGGAAATGACGGGGGAGGGGGATATATGCTCTGGGGGTCCAACCAGCACGAGCTGCTGCTCAGGGGCCTAGCCTGCTTGCTCCACGGAGACAGGGGGCGGCAGCTGGGGGGCCCAGCCTGCTTGCTCCACGGAGGCAGGGGGCGGCAGCTTGTGGGCCCAGACTGCTTGCTCCACGGAGGCAGGGGGCAGCAGCTCGGGGACAGGACCCTGCTGGTCATCCAGTAAAGGCAACATGCCAGGTGGCTCTTCCGTGGCAGAGAAGTGAACGAGGGCCCTGACGACCATCTGCCCTGGTCCCATCGGGTCAGGTGGGGTCACTGGTCTCCCTAACCCACTGTGAGCTGCTGCAGCAGGGATGGTAGAGACCAGCTCAGGCTCCAGAGGTGCAGCGGGTGCCAGAGGGGCTGCTGGAACAACTTCCAGATTTTGCTCTGGGGCCGGCGCTGTAGCTCCAAGAAGAAAAAGCATCATCAGCTTGATTGACTTCCCTTTTGCCTTTCCCTTTCCCAACCACTCAGCGTGGCCTGCGTTCAAGACCCAGCCCCCGGAAGGTATCCCCGACGGAAGCCCATGGGGACAGGGATCTGAGACGACTCACTCTCTTCGGCCCAACTACAATCTACGGAGGCTTCCTCAGGGTGGCCCACCCTGTCTCCTCCTCAGGCCCACACCAGTTACCCCCAGTCCTCCTCACCCCCAGCCTCTGGCTCCATGGCCTTTCTGGGAGGGCATTGACTTTCTGGCAGCAGAAGCTGGGCACAGCGCTGCATGTCCGAGCCCGGCACATAGACCTGCAGGTAGGCCAGCAGCGTATGCAAGCTGGGAAACTCCGGAGGCTGCACAAAATCCCCTGGATACTTTTCCAACCAGGTGTTTAGGATGGCATAGATGGCCCTGGGGACAGACATGGAGACAGAAAAGTCAGAGGACAAGGTATGCATCCAAACCAATATCCCAGGGAACCCCTGTAGGAACCTGGGCCCCTGGGCATCCAGCTCCTGTCCGAGACCTGTCAGACTCCTTGTCCAATTGCGATCAAAGTCTCTCAATTCACTCTTGCAAATTTGCAAGACTTGTAGAAGCTGAGGAATGACTGTTGGGCCAGTGGGGGCACCTGGGAGCACGAGTTAGGAAAATGCCTTGGCATGGGCAAAAGGAGTCTAAATCAATGATGAGACATGGTCTAGTCTCTTTAATGATACTCCTATAAGTATGTGGACAATGGCTGTGCTTCTGTCCAAGGCGTGGGCAGGACTATGTGGGCCAGTTTGGGGAAGAGATGGGATGCAGATTCACGGGAGTACAGGACTCTAGGAGGCCAGGTTGGCTTCTAGGAAGTGGGGCCCTTGGTGCTGCATGGGCACCCCAGGGGTCGGGTCTCCCCAGCACCGGCACTCACCCTGAGCCAGCGCCAGACTCTGCTGGCCCTGTTCGGCTTCTTTTCCTTGGAAGAAGGAGAGCAGGCAATCTCCTCGTTCACTTCCTGCACCATGTCCTCTGGAGCATTCTATAAAGACAGTGCCTGGCAGCCAGGCAGGAGGCCTTAGAGCCCTGTCTGGAGGCCTTTGCTGGTCTTCAGACCCAGGGCGCTCCATTCCAGACACACCACAGCCCAGGTGGCAGAGCCCTCCCCCAAGGAGAGAAACGTGGCCCAGCTTCAGGGCCTTGGATGTGCTCTGGCACAGCTCAGAGTCACCTCAGGAATCCCCTGTTTACCCTGCCCACCCTGACATTGGTGTGAACAAGAAGGGATCACAAGAGTATCCACTGTACTCACCCTCCTCCAGCCCATGGGCAGGAACCCCCACATATCCCTCCTCCCCCCAAACTCCAGAGAAAGGGATGGGGCTTCCCTAGGACGGTTCAGAGGGGTGGGCATCGCCTAGTCTCCTCAGAAGTAAGTACCTTATGGCGTCTCCCTCGAAAGGACCTGCGGCATTGTGGGGGTGGTTTTAGCCAATGTCTGCAGCATGGGATCAAGTCATTTTCCTGGGGGTTCTGGTACCCAGAGCCCCGGAAACTGGGTACACAACAGGAAAACATCTTTCTGTGTCTAGGTCCTGAGTCCAGTAACCCTGCTACTGGACTAGACTGGCTGCCTGGTTGCAGGGGTTCCAAGTTCTGAAGGCCTTTGTGATCAAGGCAGTGACATCACTTCCTGAGATGCCCTATCAGGGCCCACTCCTGGTTGGACCCCTACACGAACAGTGCTCCCGTCTGCCATCTCCTCTTCCCCCTTCTGCATGGAAGGACACAGTGACCCCAACACACCCCTCTCCACAGGCCCCCAGGGAAGGTCTGGGAGCAGCCAGGGCCCCAGCTTGCAAACACACCTGGTTTCAGACACAAGTCTCTATTCTTACCTGGTTCAGACCCTAGATAAGCCATTGTGGCAGACAAGGATGGTCTTCTTGCCAAATATGGATGAGTCCAGCATGTCTTTCTATCAGATGTCCACAGGCATAGGTTGGATAATAGCTATGATGTTAGAGGAGTGCTGTCACATGTAGGAAATACCTCCCACCCAATTTCCTCCCTCCTGTCAACTTCTTGGAATCTGCTACTCATCAGATCCCACCCCACAGTCCCTCCTGGGGTGTGTGTTTGTGTGCACCAGCACACTCGCTCCTGTGTGCACACATGTGTTCATCGGTGCTCACATTCTGGAGTCCCAGAAAGGACAGCCCCACTTACAGATGGCTGGGTAATAGCTTCCCAAGGTCTTAGGCTTTTTCTTTTCAATGCAAACTCTAAAGAAGGGACTGGAGTCTTGGCCCTTGATGGTCAGAATGTGCCCTTAGCCCTAGAGACCGCCTGTCCCAGGATGCAGTCCATTCTCTCCTTTCCAAAGGGTGTGATGCAGATAGGGGTCGATCCAGTGGGTTGCCATGACCCAGGATCCTCCTCAGACAAGAACCTGGGCATATGTCTCCTGTCTAGGAGACCAATGATCACCCTCAGCCCGATAACATTTCCAGGCCAACAGCCACTTCCTTCCAGAAAAACTTTTCCAGAGCCCCCAGTGAATGGCTACGTTGCATCCAGGACCCCAACTTTGAGGATACTCAAAGAGCTGGGTTCAAGCCGGCTAAGCATCCATACCAGTCTGATTCTGGGCAAGGCCCGGACCCTTCAAGGATCTTCACAGTCTCCCTTCGGGGGCTCCATTGGTTCCACAACTCCTGTGTAGACATGTTTGTGTGACCCCTCCCCAGAGTGTGGTCTGGACTTGGTGATTCACTTCCATGTCACAGAACGTGGCCACGTGACCCAAAGGCCCTTCTGAGATTTTGTTCGAAAACTCATTGCCCAGCCCCATGTTGACTCGGATCCATGTTCTCTCTCCAATCTTCATACTGGAGCACAAGCCCCTAGGTTGAACCATGACCCAGACATACGCACATGGCCCAGCCCTGTGGGCCCACAGCAGACAAAAGTCAGGTCTTTGAGATGGGCTGTATCTGGCCCATGCCCCTGAGTGCGCTCAGGTTCTCGGTGAAGCAGGTCCTCCCTTGGTGTTGTCAGCAGCCCAGTTTAAGGAGAGTCTCTGGCAGGAGCCCCCAGCAGAGCACTGCTGGATTCCTGATCCCCTGAGACCACGAGGCAGCATTTGTTGGTTCAGCCACTGAGTGTGGGGAAGTGTGGTCACACAGCCCTGGGAGAAGGGCACTGATACTGCCCAACTTCCCGGGCCCTGGCCCTCCTCCCCTCCCACTCTGGTCCTTCCTCAGCTTCTCTGGCCACCCTGGCCCCCTTTTCTAACCTCCAGTCCTCTGCTCCATGGTGCCCTCCGCCAGGTGGAATGCACTCGCATTTGTGCAGGGCTGTCTCCTTCTTTTCCTCCCGCAGGAATTCTCCGTGTCATCTCAGCACAGCCTTGTCATACCCCTCACCGGGTGGAGTTTGGGCCTTAGTTGTGTCCCTTGCTCTTTTGCTGTGGAGCAATCGCTTTTCCCGTTCACATTTTGGTTTCTCGTTTGTCCATCTTCTGCTCTAGACCCTGAGCTCTCACGAGGAGAACCCGCTGGGCTGATAAGCCCTGGCACCATCTGAGTGCGCAGTGCCCAGTGGCTGAATGAGCGGGAGACAGGATCCGTCCCAGCACAGACCAGCTTCGTTGTTTGAACCTCACTGATTTTAGTCCTGTGTACGCTTTTTGTTTTATTTTTAAGTTAACTGTGACTGATGTGAGCCTCAAACTCATAACCCTGAGATCAAGGATCCTAGTGCCTGAGGAAGCCAGGTGCCTCTTTGGTCCTCTTTAAAGGTTTTAGGCTGATCACTATTCAAGTGAACTTGGTCATTTCAACATGCTGTACGGAGCTATATTACATTACGCTGAATGACCATGTAACTCCCCAGGTTTTGGTAGCCTGTCACCACAGAGGTCCCCCCCTTGACAGTGCTGAGTGGATCTTCACATTAGAGACTGAAATCCTTTCTGTGTTCTTCAGGAGCCCAGAGTCTCTCCACCATCGGCCTTCTCCCTCCTTGGGATGACATGCACCTCTGACGCCATCAGCACAACAAGAAAGATGACAAGGAAATACACACAGGAGGGTGTTTCCGGCCAGGTCTTGAAGGCCTCAAGGTTCACTTTGATGCTCAATTTGTTATGTTTTATTTTAGGATTTTATTTCTTTATTAGAGGGAAAAGAGCACAAGCAGGGGGACTTGATACAGATGTACTGTAAGAAAACTGTATAGCATGTGTGCTTTTTAAAAAAAGATTTTATTTATTTGAGAGAGAGAGAAAGAGAGCATGAGAGGGGAGAGGGTCAAAGGGAGAAGCTGACCCCTTGCTGAGCAGGGAGTGAGTTGCAGGACTCAGTCTTGGGTTTCAGGATCATGACCTGAGCCGAAGGCAGTCGCTTGACCAACTGACACCCAGGAGCCCTAGCTTGAGTACTTTTAAGTTGCTATGATACTAGTAGTCACTAGTTTGTATTGAGTTCTGATTATTTATGAGGCAGTATTTTAAGCAATTTATATTAGTCCAGTTTAGTTTTCATGACAGCTCTATGAGTTAGGCCGTCTTATCTTTGTTATATAAAGAAGAATATGGGCAGAGAGGTTGTTAATAAATGGAAGAGGTTGTCAATAAGTGGAAGAGCTGATACTCTTAACTAGTTTGTTTCCTAAGAGTACTTGCTGGCTAAATTGCTCTATCGTACAAGCAAGGCAGAAAAATATGTTTTTAAAAATCTGTCATCCATTAAATAAAAACCATATTAAGCTTTTTAACTATTAAAAATTCTGATGACTTGCCAGTCTTATGTCTTAGTTATAAATGTTAATGTGGCTCATGATTTTTGCCATTCATATGTACTTGTTTTTTCTTTTTTTTTTTTTTTAAAGATTTTATTTATTTATTTGACAGACAGAAATCACAAGCAGGCAGAGAGGCAGGCACGGAGAGAGGAGGAAGCAGGATCCCTGCTGAGCAGAGAGCCCGATGCGGGGCTCAATCCCAGGACTCTGAGATCATGACCTGAGCCGAAGGCAGTGGCTTAACCCACTGAGCCATCCAGGCGCCCCTGTACTTGTTTTTTCTTTCTATGGTATAATCTATGTCATTTTTTCTTTGTTGGCACTCTTGCCTCCCTTGTGTAGTTTGAAGTCTTTCATCGTCTCCTCCTGGCTAGTTGTTCCGTCTCTGTGTGCCCAGCTCCCCATCTGTTTAAAGGTGGGTGTTGCGTAGTCTTCTGTAACCTTCCTGAGTGCTAGATGAATGCGTTCTTCCATAGTTCTCTGTGATATCACACAAAATACTTGTCTTTAGTCCCTCTTAGCAATTTGCTGTCCCATTGGGATGTAAGTATACCTGGTTCTTTACCTCTCTAACAACTTCAGGGTTCCAGTTTTAAATTTATTCTTGGGGACACCTGGGTGGCTCAGTTGGTTAAGAGGCTGCCTTCCACTCGGGTCATGATCCCAGAGTCCTGGGATCGAGTCCCACATTGGGCTCCTTGCTCAGCAGGAGGCCTGCTTCTCTTTCTGTCTCTGCCTGTGCTCACTCTCTCTGACAAAACAAAAAAAAAAAAAAAGAAAAGAAAAGAAAAAACAATTTATTCTTGCATCAGATAAGAGGGGCTTTACAGTTACTTAGTTTGTAGGATTTTTTAGTTGTTAGCTAGGCTCTTTCTCAGCTGTGCACATTCTGCTTATGTTTCCTTCCCACTTCCTGTTCCTAGTCTGTTTCTCCATCGAAGACTGGCTGTTACGCACATGGATACCAGTGTGTGATATGCATTTGGAGAATTGAATCTTTCCCTATAGTTTTAGTCTCAAGTATTGTTTTATGATCCACTTTTTGTCACCATTTTTTTATTGAATGAAATAGTTTTAAAATGCATTTCTCATGCAATCTACTTACTTGACAAAAATAATTTTTCTCAGTGATACAGTATTCCACGTTCCTTGTCAGGTCCTTGCAGGAACATTTCCTGGAGTGCAGCACAACAGTGCAGAAGGGAAATCCTTTGTCCTCTTTCTTAATAAGGTGATGAGGAAACCGGGAATGAGAAAAAGCTGGATAAAGAAATTCCATAGCAATCTTTTTCAAGAACTTGAAACCCACAACTTATCTTTAGTTTGTGAGGGGAAATTCATTACTTTTACAGCTAAGGGATAGCTTCCAGTTTTCAATAAATTTATCCTATACTTGATTTTTCATGAAATTTGAGATTTTAAAACACACTATCATTGAATGAAGTCTGCAGTCCTAGACATAAGACCGCCACCCACCATACGCAGCCTCTTGAGCCTTTGCTCTGCTTTTCTGCAAGTGGCAGAGCCTCAGATGTATTGCTTCTCACTAATACATGAATGTGTACCCTTGGCCCTGAGATTGGAAAGGAACAGTGTCACTCAGGGTCCAAGTCTGGATGCAGGAGCACATTGTGGAAGAAGACTGCTGTTTCCACTCCTGTTAAGGAGTTAAGCCATCCCTGTGAAAAGGGGGTTATGCAATCAGGATCTCAGAATAGTATTTGCAGTATACCGTCAACTGTGCTGGTGTATTTCTGGAACTAGTATGTATCTGAATACAGGTTTTTATTGAAGTATTTTTTGAGACATGCACGAAGCCACTATTTGTGCCAACGCCTGTTTTAAGTTTGCTACACAGTGTGGTAGGAATTTAGTTTGAGCAGAGGTTAAAATCAGATTACATACCACTTGTGGATTACCTCTAGGTGAGTTTGGCATTGAAGCAGTGGCTATTCTGTTGTTGGGGCACAAGCTGTCTATCATTTTTCCTTTCAAATCATCTGGGAACCCCCTAATGCTCTCTCTCTAGATGTCCTGGAGCTTTTCATCGGAGACTTGCCCTAGAAAGGAGGAAAACTGATAAAGCTCAGACAGAGATTGAGAATGAAAATGGAACCACTGTAATAGATCTTCCAGGTACTTTATCCCTCGAAACGGACTGTTCAGGGACAGGCACAGCACCTGCTGAGCGCAGCTTGATATCAGCGTCTCTGCCCCCGTGGCCTGAGGAGCCTGGCCTGGACAACCCCACCTTCGAGGAGAACACGGCCACTGACAGTATGTGCTCTTCACCTTGCTTTTGCTTTTCATCTGTTTTCAAATCAGATATTTCCTTTCTTCTCAGTACTGCCTATTACTTTCCCTACATGGGGTGTTGTTGTTGTTGTTGTTGTTTTTCCTCTTCAACAAATAATTTTACTGAGATATGCTTCACATATCACATATTCACCTTTTAAGTGTACAAGTCTAACAGTTTGCCGGTTAGAAACAGAAAGGGAGTCTTACCTTGAGGCTTATCCTTCCCCCTCCCCCTCTTCTGTTGTAGTCCACAAATTCACTGGTCATCAGCAGGCTTCTTTTGTTTGTTTGTTTTGATGCCTATTGCTTCTTGACTAAGAAATCCACAGCATCAAGAAGAACAAAAAAATACCTCAGCCTCCGTGCTTGTTCTGTGTCAGCACTGTGCCAAGCACTTTACATATATTAACTTATTAAATGCTTGTACCAATACTGGCTTTTTTTTAATGATGAGGAAACTTAGTCAGGGAGTCATTGGTCAAAGTCTGAGAGCCACGAAATGGCTAGGTATGTATCTGACTCCCAAGGCCATGTGTCTGACTATTGCTGTCCTCTGGTAGCAGCCACTGATCTGTCTACATGACCCACCAGGAAACAGGCAGAAAACCTCTAGTCCTAGATCTTGGGCATATCTTAGTAGTTGGCCCTTTGTCTTACTTTTAAATAGGTTTATCTCTTATGAAAATTCCAATTTTTCTACAAATCCCAGTTTTCCCAGCCTTGGCTATAACAATTCTTCTATCTCCTACTGCTCAGATCAAGACCCTCCTCTTCTTGCTTAATGTGGTTATTTTGTCAACCACTACGGTGATTGTATGTCACAGAGTTTGTCTTTTTTATTTCATATGTACTGCCTTGCACTGTTTACAGCTGTTTCATGGGTCAACTGACAAGATGATATTTTGTATATTGATATTTTGTCAATCTGATCAATTAGGACAAGATGATATTTTCTGTATATTTCTTTATCAGATCACTGTGTGGTCCCTAGTGATCTGATGCATAGTAGTTATTTGTTGATTATTTACTGATCACCTTTCAAAGAGGAAGTGTTTTGCTAATCTTACCTATTGGTGTTTTGGTCATTCTGTTTTTCTTATCCCGTGGTATTGCTTTGTTATGAATCATCTATTAACATAAGGTCATCACTAATGATAGACGATAACTTACTTACGTGAAGATAATCAAAATAGAAAACATTTTTCTTTCCACCTGTTTTTCTCCATCTCGTTTTTAACTTGGCAGCTATGCAGCAGCCGGTTAGTTTTCCGGAAGGCATAATTATAATTACTACAATTGAAATTCACCGGTCTGATCCTTATATTCAGCTAGGAATTAGCATTGTGGGCGGCAATGAAAGGCCACTGATCAACCTTGTTATCCAGGAAGTCTGTCGGCATGGGGTGATCGCCAAAGATGGAAGACTTCTTGCTGGAGACCCAATTCTTCAGGTATCAATTTTTTAAATGATTTTGTTAACTTGCCTCTTTTGTTGCTCTTATTCATCAATTGAAAACTTAGGAAATTAGGGTACTGTGGAATCTGACTTCTAAAAAGGTAAGTTTTACTGTTTTTTTTTTTTAGTGCTAAACAGATCAGAATTTATCTGTAATTTCTCTGATTTCCCCCAAACTCATGGAATGTATTTTTACCCCCATCTTAAATTTGATCCCACATGTGCCTCAGTGTGTGGCTCTCCAGGCCAGCTGGATTCCTCCTGGCTTGGTCTCCACGGTTGTCTATTTCGGGGCCACCTTCACTGCTAAATTCTCTTGTCCCATTGGCTCTATCCCTAGTCCCAGGGTACCATCCATCAGTTACCTTCGTTGTCTGATTCATCCTTCTCTACACGGATTTCTATAATCTAGAAAAGACAGGTCACACAGCACAAGTTACTTAAAACTTACAGCATTGAATTTAAGATAGAATTCGGAAATCATGACCACCTCTTGTTGGCTCTCAAACGCACTCTCATCCACAAACAGCCTGACTCTGCACTAATCCTTGGTGCTACCCTCTCCCTCTTCTCTTTAAAAAGAATGAGCTACTCCAACAAATGAACTTGCTTCGAGCAAGATGATGTTGTGTGTGAGGGCATACTGATGAGCATGAGATGGCCAGAATTCTACTGTTCATGTGAATTCTAGAGTGTATGTGAAAATTGACCTGGATATATGACCCATACAAGTGTATGTGGTACTTGAAGCTAAAAGAATGGATATTTAGGAGAGAAGAAATAGGCATGAATGAGAAAAGATGTCTTCTAGGAACCCAAGCTCAAGGACTCTTGCCTCCTCGATTTCACTGCTGGGTCCTTCCCCACGGTCTGTTGGTATTCACCCCTTCTCTTTTCCCTGCCATCTCTCTGGTCTGTGCCCTCACTGCTTCACGTCTAACCCAGGAGAATCAAAACCCCTGCCTCCCTACTCTGCTCTGAAATCCGGTACGACATTGTCCGGTTAATTCACCTGTGACTCTGCTTTTCCTGATAGATTGGACCAGAGAATCAAGTCCATACTGATTAATCTAATAGTCCAGGTCCTCTTTGAACTCTTACACAACCTGTCCCCTCAGCCTTCACCCTTGCTTTTTCTTTCAGCTGTAGCCATCGGTGTATTACTGAAACATCATAGGCATGGTGGTCAGAGCTGAGGGTGTAATTAAGAGCAAAAAGCAACCCCTGCCCTCATAGAATGTATAATGTAGCAGAAAAGCCAGACATAGCAGTCTCCTTGCTTCCCTCCATGTTCCAGCCTGTCCCCATTGTGCTACAGCTTCCCCACCTTCATCCAGAAAGCCCTGCCCTGCCATTTTCACCCATTCAGACCTCTTCTCACACTAAGTGCTGAAGACATTCCTTCTCTTCACCACTTAATGCATAATTGGTCACAGAGAGTTATTCAAATGTAGTGTCTTCCTTTGGGGATGGCAGCCGCCATTATTACATACTATGGGACAGGCTTCTCACAGAGCTGTGCCTGGAGTCGATACCCAGGACAAACTTGCTGAGTCAATAAAAGAGTGGATTTGGTTATGATATCCTGTTGGGAATAGCTGTCTTCTTCATTAAAACCAAACTTAGAACCTCTAGGATTTTTAGTTCTTCAAGAGAAATGTCCAGAGGGGAAGACAGACAAACTAGGCTCCAAGAGCAGCAAGGATTGACCTTTCCACTGGGGGTTCCTGGCTTTGGTTTCCACACCCATCTGTATTCTGCCTCTTGTAGTTTGTGATTTCCACTTCGACACTTGGGCCCAAAACCCCTCCTTCATTGCACTTGGCCTGGCTGACACAGACTGAACTTGCAGTGTTTTGTTCTTGACTAAATCCAAAGAGGCAATAGGAGAATACAGGAAACATAACTAATCCAGCTTATGTAAAATCCAGTTTCTGATCCTACCATAGCTAGCTATTTACCGCATTCCTGTGTTTGCTGTCCTTTTACGATATTAGTAGTATTCTGGTTGCATGAGGTTGGCACAGCTCTCTGGACACCTTATGCTGTATTCCTTCTACCCCAGCTCCTAAACTGATTCTCCGTGGAGGAACTCTTGTAGCTGGTTTTGACCTTTTGACACCTTTGTGGCCAAGACAAAAAGAACCAGATTGCCCTTTTTTGCAGCTTACACAGGGAGAGAGAGCAAGCACAGGCAGACAGAGTGGCCGGCAGAGGCCGAGGGAGAAGCAGGTTCCCTGCCGAGAAAGGAGCCCGATGCGGGACTCGATCCCAGGATGCTGGGATCATGACCTGAGCCGAAGGCAGCTGCTTAACCAACTGAGCCACCTAGGTGTCCCATCACTTTTGGTTTTTGAGGAAAATAATTGCAGTCATGTCTTGACTGCATTGGTCCAAAAGATAATTAGCTAAAGATGTGGTAAAGTTTACTCTGTTGGTGCTATTTCTACAACATCTAGCAACAGTATTTTATTTGGTTTCTGCTTTCTCTGTGTTTCACTGGCAACCACACTTTTGTGAAGGGAAAATCTCCGATTGTAGGATATTCCACAACCCACGTCACAAAAATGGTGTGAGGCTACATACTCGCACGTGGCTAGCGCTGGATTCCAGCCAGATGTTTGTAAAGTCATTTGTGATAGATGTGAATCAAAGACGGAAAAATAAGAACCTAGAGATAAGTGGCTTTTTAGCTGAATAACCAGAAATGATGAGTTTTGACTAACAAATCCACGTCAGGCTGGTTTTTTAGAAGCTGCCTTAAAGTTCTATTCTTGACCCTATGTTACTCAACTTTTTCATCAAGGATCTGGATGGCAACCAAATGCACAGATGTTGCAAAATTGGGCGAAGAGCAAGTTTATGTGTGAGATCTATGGCATTTGATGCCTGAATTTTAAAAGATGTCCACAGGCCCAAATCAATAAAATTCAAGTTAGTGGTGCTCAAAACTGTCATCCCGAGATGAGTAGGAAGGGGGAAGACTTTCCTTAAGATAGACTCACGTGAAAAAGATTGAAGGCTTTGGGTAATCACAAGCACCTAACCCAGAGCCTGTGCCACATAACACATCCAAGAGAATGTCGATTTCCTGCTTGCTGTTGGTGCAGGCAGATGAGGAGAGGAATTCTAATTGTGATAAACACTCAGAGTTGCACCAACCTCTTCCTCTGACTAGGTGAATAACTGAAGCTGGGTGTATTTTCTTAGTCCTGTTCCTGTCCCAGGATCAGTCACTATATTCCTTTCAGGGCCATAAGGTTTAGTAAATAAATGTTCTGTGAGTACTGAGTTAAGCTTGTTGTATTAGATAGATGTTACACTTGAGTGCTAAACAGAGTGAAACTGTAATTACCTGCTTTTCTTTAAAGTAAAAATGACTGAACTGAGATCAGGTTGTGTATCTAGAATCTGTCCCTTTTCTTAGATTAAAACTCGGTGTATTTTTTCCAGGGTAGGTGTTTTTCATTTGGAAAAGCCACATCAATCCAGTAGAACTTCAGTTTCTGTTCCACTAGAACTAGTATTTTGTTGGCACTTGCCACATGCTGCTGCTGTCTCTGCATTTTCCTCCTGGTCCCTTGAAGCGGAGAGTAAACCCATCTCACCACTCAGGGGACACCCTCAGACATCCCACTACTGGCAGGACCAGGGACTCTGATTCAGCACCCTCGCTGAAGCCTGAGATCCTAACTGCCATTCTCTACTTCGTGCTAGTCATTGTGAGTGAAGCTTAGGAACTGTGCATTTTAAAACATCTTCAGAGGGCTTTTCTTTGTAAATAATGACTGTATGTCATTTTCCAAAGTCCGTTTCTTTTGGAAATGGCGTATAAATGTTTACCAGTTGAGAGGATAAAAGATTGTCCCACCTCAGTCATAATTCTTTTCTTCCAGGTCAACAACTGTAACACCAACAATGTGTCTCACAACTATGCCAGAGCCGCCCTTTCCCAGCCCTATTCCACGCTGCACCTAAGCGTGCTGGAGAGCGGTGCTTTGGGGGCCGGACCTACAGCCACCCCGACAGTAGCTCTCCCCGGGAAGAGGTCTTCCACGTAGTCTTTCACAAACAGGACTCTGGTGAACAACTTGGCATTAAACCCATTCAAAGGACCGGTGAACCAGGTGTTTTTATCCTTGATCTGTTGGAAGAGGGCCTGGCTGGCTGCACAGGATGGAAGGCTGAGCAGCAACGACCGAGTGCTCGCCATCAATGGACACGACCTGAAGCTCGGAACCCCTGAGCTTGCCGCCCAGATCATTCAGGTACACGCGGATATTCATTCCACGTGCTCAGCCTTTATGTCGATGTTTTCGTAACATGAGAACCTGAGGGATATTTGATATTTCATGGGGGAAATCAAACACGGCTCCCCAAATCCTTCAAAATGCACAAGAGATGATTTTATCATTACAGATAAAATCCTGTCCGGAAAACTGTATCCCTGTGAACATTTAGCCTTGCTCTTTATAGAGTGAAGGCTCTATTTTTGCACATGGGTTTTTCATTTGCTCCATGGGCTCCACCTAAGCCCACACATAAAAAACACATTTATGTCCACATTTAACAGGTGAGACAAGAAAAGCTTGAAGGAGCTGTGGTTCCAAAGTTGTGACTTCCCTGCTCTTGTAACGTTCACTCTCCGCTTCACCTCCATACAAGTGGGGAAAATCAATTTTTATTGAGAAGAACTCATTATCTCTGTAGTGCCCTTTTTATAAAGCATTCAGAGCATTTCAAACACATCATAACTTGTGTTCTTACAGTATCCCTGTGAAGTAAAGATGGTTATTATTAGAGAAAAAAAAATTTCAATAAGAACATTAAAGTAGGTAAAGTAGAGGGGCACCTGGGTGGCTCAGTCATTAAGCATCTGCCTTCGGTCAGGCATGATCCCAGGGTGCTGGCATCCAGTTTCACATCGGGGCTCTCTGCTCAGCCAGGAATCTGCTTCTCCCTCTCCCACTCCCTCTGCTTGTGTTCCTTCTCTTGCTCTCTGTCAAATAAATAAATAAATACATAATAAATAAAATCTTTAAAAAAAGAAAACAGCTTTATAAATTTTTTTAAAAAATAAGATAGAAAAAGTAGAAAATAATCCAGGCCAGACCTTCCGGTTCTATAACCTACCAGAGCATTTAATGATATGGGTATCTCCTACAATGATAGGGGTGAAACAAAGATGTGTATGGTGTTTTATTTAGTTATGTTTTATTTTGTTTTTAGTAAGCACAAGAAAACACTCTGACATAGAGGAAACCAAGCAGTAAACATAATCGAGCATCAGGAATTAAAGTAGGTTGATAGTCACTGGGAAATGTGTATAGTAAACAGAATTAACAATGAAGATTTAAGTACTGTGTAAGAAAACCCAAATTTAAATCCCATTTCATTACTCCATTTCACAAATGTTTGGTTCATTATAATTTTGGGAACACACACACCCGGTAGCCGTCTTGCATTAGGAGGGAGATTCAGGAGTTGGTCTCTTGTCCCAGACTTGAGATTGAAAAAAATTGAATACAGATACATATATATGATACCAAATATATTTCTCAAGTTGTTTCTTTGTGGAAAACATCTTAATGTTTTGGATTCTGAGAATAACATGTATTCCATGTCTGAAAAGGAGACTAAGGAAGACAAAATACAGAAAATGAAGAAGGAAATCAAAATCACAGTCAGTCTAAAGTCCATAAGATAGTGACATTAAAGTTTTGAAGAACATTGTCATTTTTCTGTATATGCCTACAAATAAATAGGTTCCTATTTACGTAGGTACTTAGACATGCAGTCAGCTTACAAATTCTGAGTTTGCCACCCTTTCTTTACGTCAGCTGTATGTTGTGGCCTTCTTACCCTGAAAATAGATGCACCATGATATAGCTGTATAGTAGGCGTGTTGTGCTAAAACTTACGTAAACACTCCCCTGTCAACAGACTTTTTAATGTTTTGTTTTCAAGTTTAAGACATTTTGCTTAACTTCCCTCTAGAAAGATCATACCAGTATATACTCCCATCAAAAGGGCATGCCACTATTTTATGAAATACAGGTATTGTCATTTAGGCATCCTGCATTTTTAAAATCTTGACTTTAACAGAATTCTTTTGTTGTGCTTGAAACCCTGAAGAGTTAGATAGGCAGTTGGCCTAAACCCAAATGTTGGCCCATCGTTTAAAGCTTATATGTCCACTTCCATCACACAGCCAGAATTTTGTCTTTTAAGAAATCAAAAAAGATCAGGGATTTGTTTGTTAATAGGTTTGCATGAGCAGGGGTCTTCCCATAAAGCTGAATTACTGGTTATAGAGTATTTGGTAGTGGGGAGGGTTAGGCAGTAAAGCAAACAATTCTTAATATTGAAATGAGATCACAGGGGTTTCTCACCCTTCACACCGTGTGATCTAATACTGGGAAGTGTCAGAATCTCAAATATCTGGATTGTAAGCGTTCTATTTGGAATTTGCCTGTTAGATCAAATCCCCAGACTCTGGCCACATGAGGAGTGTTATTCTTTCAGTTATTGGAAGAATTGTCTGAAACTAGTTTAATGAAATACTTGAATAAGTAAGTGACTTTAATAGGGCCTTAAAATTGGTTATCACTCAGGCACCTGGGTGGCTCCGTGGTTCAGCATCTGCCTTCGGCTCAGATCCTACATTGGGCTCTCTGCTCTGCGAGGAGTCGGCTTCTCCCTCTTCCTTTGCCCCTCCACCTTGCTCTCTCGCTTTCGCTCTCAAATAAATAAATAAAATCATTTTTTTAAAATTATGGTTTTCACTCCTTTTCCAACTTGACTGCAGTCATGGGGGAGGAGTGCTCTACTTTCCACCACAGCTTCTTGAAAGCAGGCTGTCAAATTTTCCCATAGAAATGATAGTAAACTTGGAAAGTTGTAGTCATGACCAAGAATCAGCATCAAGTAGACCAGGCCTGTACGTTAAAAGCAAAGCTAAAATAGCTTTAAAAAGTATAATAAATGTGAATCTGTGTTTCAGATCTAGATCTATAAATACAGATAATGGACCTCTAAATTCAACGTGGTTGTCATCACCTCTAAAATTACATTTATGTGTGAGTGCACATATGGCATATATAGGCACACAATTTGTGATGTATATAAATACTAATCCTGTTTTACAGGACCTTTGTTATCATTCTTTTCAGGACTGTTTAAGCTGATCCCTATTTTCGATTCGAAGCTGTAGTGTGTGGAAACAGAGCTACACGTAGTTTCATTGATTATCACTCTCAAAGTAGCCATCTTGGAATTTATTTCAGAAATCACAAAGGATTGTAATCCAGTTTAGAATCCGTTCGTCCTTTTATCTTCTTTGCTCTCTTTCTCTCAGTCCAAGGCCAGTTTTGCAGGGGAGGGAAGTATAAAAAGACAGTTACCCTTCAAGAAATCATGGGGAGATCAGAACCCAGGCTTTCTTTGCTTACACCCTTGGTATTTCCAGGATTAGGGAAGGTTTACCCAAGAGGTCTGTGTGTGGCTCTTTTACCTGCAGAAGTTTTAAAGTATTAGCTCCTGAAATGAACTCCCTCGTCTGCCCCACCCCCAGCAGGGGCCTGCAGTCCCCACTCAGGTGAGGCTCTGATACAGCGATGATAAGTGCATTGAAAATGACCCTCCCTATAATTTTTTTAAGTGAGAAGCATCATTAATGACTGGTGATTATATATGTGTGTTTTCTCTAGGCTAGTGGCGAGAGGGTGGATTTAACAATTGCTAGGCCGGGGAAATCCCAGCCTGGTAACCCTGTCCAGGACGCAGGAGCTCAGAGTAGCAGCCAGCACCATGCACAGCCGCTGTACCACAACAGTCCCAGCTCACACAAGGTGAGGCCTCGAGTTTGCATGTTTTCATTCATCTGCCCTCAGGGAATCCTTGTGACAAACTGGTAAGATTTAAATGAGGGCTGTTACTCTGTTGGAAAAGGTGAGCACAAGGTGTTTGGGGGTGTGGAATGTGTGTTTGGCTACCTTGAGAGTCCCTGTACAGTCTGTTCCTCAGCCAGTAGGGGTGGTTTCTTAGTAAGAAGGTCCCTCTGCCAGATTGATGAGAAGTGTTTGATCTTCTAGAAAGACTTCTTTGTTTGGTCCTGCTTGAAAGTGGGATTTATCTTGGTTTGCTCATTCAGTTGTAACAGGAGGTTATGTAACTGAAAAAAAGACAATGACCAACAAGTCCATACTTAGCGGTTGGGCAGTTTGCCTACAACAACAGAATTCCCTATGTGAATATGAAGCATAAATCATACTTTCTGATACGTACATGCAAAACACATAAAGCATTTCTTTTTATGTTACAGTTCATAGGAATACTACCCTAGATCATTTTAAATTCCCGTATGTTGAGCTTTTTGCTGCATCTTTCATATTTCAGTGCTTTGATAATATATTCCTAGGTCATTTATCTGTGCCAAAAATTCTGATGTTGTCTCACTTTGGATGCTGAAATCAGTAGAAGTCAAAAAACAGTGGCACTTTACTGTGTTCTCAGTGTTATTTACTTCATTTCATCTTTCATTTGAACTCAACTTCTAGTAGGCCAGAATTTTTACAATGATGCTATTTACCAACTGTGTGAAAATCACACATCGGAACCTTCCTATCGATTTTTTGTTTGTTTGTTTGCTTTTACTTCCTATAGTTTTTAAGTAGACCAGTAAATAAGTTTTAATTTAGCAAAGCAATTTAATTTTACTTAAGGAGAATGACTTGAGAAACACATGTTTAGCTTAAAGTGGCTTCTTAATGTAAGTACAATTTGAGAGAATAACTCTGTAATGTCACAGGAGCCCAAGAAAGCATTATTTATTTTTGTATTTATTTATTTTTAAGATTTTATTTATTCATTTGACACACAGAGATCACAAGTAGGCAGAGAGGCAGGCAGAGAGAGAGAGAGAGAGAGAGAGAAGCAGGCTCCCCGCTGAGCAGAGAGCCCGATGTGGGACTCGATCCCAGGAGCCCGAGATCATGACCCGAGCCGAAGGCAGTGGCTCAACACCCTGAGCTACCCAGGCGCCCCAAGAAAGCATCATTTAAAGGCACAAGTATTTTTGGCCCATCAGGTTTATCTTGTTTTCTGAGCTGAAGTATACACTTGTCACTGGTCTTTGTTCAGTTAAAACTTTTAAGAAATTATAAGCACAAACTTCATCTTATTTTTGAACAGAATACAAAATGTGTGAAGGGAACCTATAATTTTGCTTTCACAATGATGACTACGAAAAGCAGTTATTGTTTCGAAAAGGAATTTGAATAGGAGTTGTTCATATAGCTGGTCCTTGATTTACAAGTTACCTATATATACATATTCCTAAAGAATCATGATTAAGGCAAAAGTTGGTAACTGAATCCATGAATTCTACAGAAAGTGGAAATATGGGTGCTCAAAGACAATGCTACAAATTTAACCATTTCAGCGTTCATATAGAGGACGATTTATGTCCTTTTTTTTGTTTTGGGCACAAATATTTTTCTTTTTACTAGTTCCTCTTCCTTAATTTTAAGTGGTGGTGTTTTAAATAGCAATGCTGAATTCTTACTCTAGGTGCTCTGTAAACCTGCTTGTTAGAACAGCCACATTAATGGAATTTTAAGCATTAATTTAGCAATTTACCATTAACATACAGCATTTGTGATGTCAAATCCTACTTTAAAATATAAAGGTCTCCTAGGGAAAACAAATACAAATTTATCAAAACAACCTGTTCAGAGGATAATCATTGTTAAAAATTAAAGCACACATTACTCTATTACTAAGCCCCTGCGTAGCCCCTGCTTGGAAACATTCATCCAGTGTTAAGCCCTTAGAAGTTTCCATGAAGTATACCAAGAGTAATCTGTGAAGTTTGGCTAAAATGCATACATCTCAGCCATTTGGAGGAATAAAACAACCACCTCTAATTGACTCGATACCTGACAGACACAAGCGTTGAAGTCAATGTGCTCCCAGCTGAGTTTACCTGGATTGTCTTCATAATCACGTGGGTCTTGCCCAGTTTTGAAGGATGCGAACATAGATGTCATATGCTATGATACCACCTGTGGACGTTTACAGGTTTTCTATGAGGTCAAAATTCTAGGAACTCTAGGCTATTTAAGTAGTGCCCTCAAGAAAATTTCAGAGTGTTGGTTTCAGGAGGAGAGAAGAGCAGACACCCCTGCCGGTGCAGGGCTTGACTGACACGTCGTACCTGTCCGCTCTGAAGCAGTGTCACTAAAGGAAATGTTACAGTTCTAGCAAAAGAACTCATCTAGTTCTGCTGTTGATATTGTTAGTCGTGGTAATAGTTATCTTGTTATCTACACTATGCTGTTACAGTATATGTGTTAAGGAACCTTTTGAGATAGGAGCTTCCATCATTACACTTAATGGGATAGCACCATTGTAGTGTGGATGCATATAGCATCATGCTGTATGAACATAGACAACTACATATGAATACATGTTTATGTATATACACTGTGTGTGTGTATGTGTATTTTTTTTAAACTTGAATCACCTCAAATCCCAGTGTGATCATGCGTAGCTATATAATTTGGAGCAAATTACATGAACTTTCTTTTTTTTTTTTTTAAAGATTTTATTTATTTATTTGACAGACAGAGATCACAAGTAGGCAGAGAGGCAGGCAGAGAGAGAGGAGGAAACAGGCCCCCCGCTGAGCAGAGAGCCGGATGCGGGGCTCAATCCCAGGACTCTGAGATCATGACCTGAGCCGAAGGCAGCGGCTTAACCCACTGAGCCACCCAGGTGCCCCTACATGACCTTTCTAATAAGGCTATTTCCTTGTTTATAAAATGGGGCCAACCATAGGATTTACACTCCGGACCATTGTAGTGAAATGTAATGAAACCATGAAAATGAAATAATACATGTGAAACCATTTGCTTTACACATAGTAAATCTTCAATAAATGTTAGTTACTATTGCTATTTTAATATTAATATTTCATAGGTACCCATTGTTTTTTATGGCATTCTAATTTAAAAAAAGGTGATGTTTTAAAGTTTCCTTTTCTTCTAGGAGTGTCCCCATAAATAGAAACAATCAATATCGGTAAAAATTGCTTTTTCCTGAGAACACAGTTTGTTGGAGAATTTTTCTCTTCCTTAACTTTTTCAAAAATTCAGTTATTTCATATCCTTATAGCTTTCCATGAAGGTTGTGAAGATCAGTTTGCACCCATTTCATGACCGAGCATTCTCATGAGTAAGAAACAGAAGATAGATCTATAGCTTTTTTCTGGCAGTTAACTAAATCCGCACTTTACTTTTGTACTATTCTGTCACCATTTCTCTCAAAGAATAGAGGAGAGAGAGAGAAATAAAATTAATTAGCTTGTCTTCAGAATCTTAAAACTCAAGTGCATTATTTACCTTTGTAGAATTGGCCCTATTTTGACTTCCACATGTCAACAGTCCTGAGTTTTTTCTGTTCCATACATAGTCATATGAAAATACAGCCATCCAAAGTCTGACATTGTGATCCCCAGTGTTCGGTGTCATGTTTGTACCATGAGGAACTGTGTATTATTTCTTCAGTAACTGATTTTAACAGTGACTTTATCATTGCCATGGTATTTTTTCCTTCAGTTTCCTTACTTTACTTCAGCTATGTATTATTTATTTTGCAATGAATTTTCTTCTCCTGTGTTAGGATCTTCCCCAGTGTGTTACATGCCAAGAAAAACACATTACTGTAAAGAAGGAACCACCTGAGTCCCTGGGAATGACAGTGGCAGGGGGCAGAGGAAGCAAGAGTGGTGAACTGCCCATCCTTGTAACCAGTGTGCCAGCTCATGGCTGTCTGGCACGTGATGGCCGCATCAAAGGAGGTAAGATAGGAAGGGCTGGGAACAGTGAAACTCTTCCCATCTTCTCCCTGCATGCAACTCATGTTTGAAAAAAGTAACAAATATTCCCCAAATTTTCTATCAAATATGATTTTTTAAAAATCTTCTAAAGTGTCCCTTCCATATATAAGTGTAAAACCTCTCTCTAAGGTTAGAAAAACGCCTAATGGGAAGGAAAATTGCTGCAGTTTGATGATGTTTCCGTTCTTTTTTTTTTTTAAGAATTTATTTATTTATCTGACAGACAGAGATTACAAGTAGGCAGAGAGGCAGGCGGGGGGTGGGTGGAGGGGAAGCAGGCTTCCGGCTGAGCAGAGCCCCATGCGGGCTCGATCCTAGGACCTGGGATCATGACCTGAGCTGCAGGCAGAGGCTTTAACCCACTGAGCCACCCAGGCGCCCTTTCCATTATTTTCTAATGTTTATTTAGATCATTGCATTATTTGATGTTGGAAAAAACCCTCTAAAAAATAGAACACTCATCCTTTCCTTCCTAACCTTTTATATAATCCTCGTTGCCCTTTTTTTATTATTATTATATTACTTGTCAGGGCAACAAACACCTTTTTTTCTTCCTTAAGCAAAAGATGCTCAAATCACAAGTTTCATTTCTTTGTGTAGACCCAAGGATCTCTTCTCTTTAAGTATTCTGATACATCCACGCTGAGCAAACTCTGTAGGACTATATCTATAAAACTGTGTAACTCTAAAACAGGATATGTTAAAAATTCATTTCTAAGAGCAAAAGATCAAATAATTTTTGAGCAGGAAAGAACTATAGAAATCACTGAAGCCCAAAGAAGAGAAATGAACATGCCCAGGTCCTGCACATTAGCAAAACCAGGTCTAATGACTTGGACGTCCAGTCAAATCACAGTGCCTCAAGCCACATTTTTTCCTATGTATGATGAAATTATCTTAAAGTTTTGAGTTGTTTTGGAATGTTTTCCATGAATTGGATTTTTCCCTCGATATCGTAAGAATGACAGAGATGTGAAAAATTACAAATAACAGGATGTATAGGGAAGATAATGACTTGGTAGCTCATCTCATTTTCTGGTTTATTCCTTTGGACAGGTGATATATTGCTGAATATCAATGGCATTGATTTGAACAATTGAAGTCACAGTGAGGCCATGGCTATGCTAAAAGCCAGCACCGCGTCCCCTGCTGTTGTCCTGAAAGCACTTGAGGTCCAGACTGTCGAGGAGGCAGCCCAGGCTACCGAAGAGCAGCCAGGCACCTTCAGCGAGAATGAGTAGGACTCCAGCTGGTCGCCGTCGTGGCTCATGTGGCTTGGGCTTCCAAGGTACTGACAGCGTTTCAGCAGTTTCATGGAATAATCGTAGTGACAACATTTCTCAGTATGGAACACAGTAAATTCATTTGTCCAGGATGTGAGGGGGAAGGTCCTGGTCAGAGATGAAGTGGCAATGGCATATCAAGTTATAGAAGAAAAGGGTATTTTTTTCCTTAGGTTATTATATTTTAAAAGATAAATTTAGAGAGAAGAGCAGTGGTTGCAGGGACTGGGGGAGGGACAGAGCAGTGAGCGATGAGGAGCGTGGGTGTCTCTGTGACAGAAACGTCGTAGAACGACATGGTTGTGCAACACTCTGGATGGACCTAATGAGACCTCCATATCCCACTGCAAAGGATGCGAGTAAAATGTTATATAAACTCAAATTCTACTTTATTTAATAAATAACATCTATGAAGTAATTATAGAGGTGAATACAGAAAACAAATACGATAAAGAAGGAAATGATGGGGGAGGGGGAGTCATGCTCTGGAGCTGCAGCCAGCACAAGCTGCTACTCGGGGGCCGAGCCTGCTTGCTCCACGGAGGCAGGGGGCGGCAGCTCGGTGGCAGGACCCTGCTGGTCATCCAGGAAAGTCAAAAGGCCTGGTGGCTCTTCCGTGGCAGAGAAGTGAACGAGGGCCCTGACGACCATCTGCCCTGGCCCCAATGGGTCAGGGGGGGTCACTGGTCTTCCTAACCCATAGTGAGCAGCCATAGCAGGGATGGCGGGGGCCAGCTCAGGCCCCAGAGGTGCAGCAGGTGCCAGAGTGGCTGGTGGAACAACTTCCCGAGACACATCCTGATCTGGCTCTGGGGCCGGTGCTGTAGCTCCAAGAAGAGAAAGCATCATCAGCTTGATTGACTTCCCTTTTGCCTTTCCCTTTCCCCACCACTCAGCATGGCCTGCGTTCAAGACCCAGCCCCCAGAAGGTGTCCCTGATGGAAGCCCATGGGGACAGGGATCTGAGACGACTCACTCTCTTCGGCCCAATTACAATCTACGGAGGCTTCCTCAGGGTGGCCCACCCTGCCTCCGCCTCAGGCCCACATGAGTCACCCCCAGTCCTCCTCACCCCTAGCCTCTGGCTCCGTGGTCTTTTCAGGAGCGCATTGCCTTTCTGGAAGCAGAAGCTGGGCACGGCGCTGCAGGTCCGAGCCCGGCACATTGACCTGCAGGTAGGCCAGCAGCGTATGCAAGCTGGGAAACTCCGGAGGCTGCACAAAATCCCCTGGATACTTTTCCACCCAGGTGTTCAGGATGGCATAGACGGCCCTGGGGACAGACATGGAGGCAGAGAAGTCAGAGGACAGGGTACGCATCCAAACCAAAATCCCAGGGAACCTATGTGGGAACCTGGGCCCCTGGGCTGTCAGCTCCTGTCTGAGACCAGTCGGACTCCTTGTCCAATTGCGACCTGGCAGTCCTGCGTGAGAAAGGCCTGCTCCCACACGGCAGGCTGGCCAAAAGCCGCTAGGAGTGGGAGTCCTTGGTCAATGGGGGGAGCATTTCTGGACTTCTTAGGGGAGCTGGACACACTCCTCAGTCTGTCTCCTTGCCCACGAGCCACTTGAATTCAACTGCATGTGCCTGGGGAGAAGTGGTGTCTGGCCTCTTAATTACCCTCACTGCACTCGCCTCTGCTCAGTGAAGATCCAACCGAGGAGGGAACAAAGGGACTCTGTCTCTAGCCAGGCCTTCCCAGGACCCTCCCCATACCTCCACCGTTCCCTCCTCTGCCCGTTCACTAGGTGCCATGAGAGTGGGTCTGTTTCCACTGACACTCACCTCCCACAGGGTGTGGGATGCCTGCTGCTCCCTGGGCTCTACTGGGTCACCCTCTCCCTGAGACCCCTCTGTGCACCCAACGTGCAGGTGCCAACACTGCTATGCGATGGTTCCTAAATCCTGTGTTCTGGGTCCCAGAATTGGGGCAGAGAGAGGGCTGGGAAGGGGCAGGGATGGAGCATGACCCTCTCAGGGGTGGAAGCTGTCCTCCATCCCCCTCTGCTCTCCCACAGTGCTCACACACCTACCCCAGTTCCCCAGGGCACCTTTCCAATTTCCAGTAGAAGCTCTCAGACATTTACCATAAAGCAGAATAACGAGGTGAGTCTGAAGGTCCGGCAGCCCCTCAAACTCACAGGACCCTCACTACCCTGGTGGAGAGGGAAGGCCCTCCTAAAGCAGCCAAAGCTTACTCACATGTTGCGCTGCTCCTGGGGTCCGCCGACCTCATCATAGCTGGAATAAACACATCCGAATCTAGAGGAGGCCAGGGGGCATCGCATGAGATGTCTGTGGATATTGGCTCTCACCGCCAGACCCTCGACTAGCCTGCAGCCCTGGGGTGCTCTCTGTTCTGTGCAGGGATCCCATTCAGCTCCTGGATAATCGCCTCCACCTACCGGGGCTTCCTAAATGCTTGCTGAATAAAAGGGCCCCAACCAGCCCATCACCGACATCTGAGTGGGCCCGGCCCCTGCTCACCCCCAGGGATGCTTGCTCTGGATTCAGCCAGACACAGGCCCCAGAAGGAGTCTCAGATCTCCCTTTCAGTGGCAAAGGAGCCCAGCTCAAGATCATAGTGAGAGTCAGGGATGAGGCAGAGGCTTCATCATGAGGGGCACAGGAATGAGCAAAGAGCATGCCCACAGGCCCTCCAGCAGAATTTTCCACTGGCGCAGGCTCCCAGGTGTCCTTTCCCTACAAGACCCCACTGAGTCCCTATAATACCTCTGCCCCAGTTAGGAGCAAGGGAAGCTTGGGGAAGCTTGGGGACCTGCCAGAGTCTCACAACAGGAATTGGCCAAATCTCACAGAGCAGTTAGGGGCAGGGGAGGGTGCTCACCTTGCAAAGAGGAGGTCCAGCACCTCCTGGGGGGTGGCCAAGTGACGGTATGTGTCCAGAAAGGTGTGGACACAGTGTAGATCTTGTCTGATGACGGCAGGCACCAGGTGATCTATTGCGGCCTGCAGCTTGTTGGCCCGCTTGGCCGTCAGCACCGAGGTCTTGCTCCTCTTCCTGGTTGAACGATTTTTCCCCTGAGGTGAATCAGAGGAGACATGAGTCAGTGCTGTGGCCACCAGGAGGGTTGGGGCTTGGAGGGCAGAATGAGCCCCCAGATCTCAGGGACTTCAGCAAGAGGTGGGACAAGAGAGCCCAGAGTCCGAAAAAGAATCGGGTGACTCAGTGTCTCATTGGGTTCAGCCTAAAGCTCTTGGTTTTGCTTCAGGTCATGGTCTCCGTGTTCTGAGGCTGCGATCCTCGTAGGGCTGTGTCCATAGGGCAGTGTCTGCTTGAGGATTCTGTTTCTCGGTCTACTTCTCCCCACTCTCCCCCTGTCTCTCTCTCAAATCCATCAATCAGCCAATCAGTTAAGAAGCCTTTAAGGCAATGAGAAAATGTTCTTGGTATCCATACAAAGAATTGAAAGAAATGATGTCTGAACTTGCTAGTATCTGAGGTCCCTTTGTGAGCGGAGTATGGATAGCACATCCCTGCCTGAGTGGCATGGATCCTGTTATTTCTGATAACATAGCCCATTCTTTTTACTTTTTTGAAAGACTTGTTATTTATTTATTTGACAGAGAGAGAGGTGACAAGTAGGCAGAGAGGCAGCCAGACATAAAGGGGGAAGCAGGCTCCCTGCTGAGCAGAGGACCCCACGCCCCCGACGTGGGCCTCGATCCCAGGACTGTGAGACCCAAGACCCATGACCTGAGCTGCAGGCAGAGGCTGAAACCCCTGAGCCACCCCGGCACCCAACATATCCCATTCTTGAGATGAGAACACAGAGATGTTTAAGGTGAGAGGGCTTAGGATAAGAAGGCACGGAGGCTGTAGGATGCAGCACTGTGCCTTGGCCAGAGAAGGGGATTACATCCAGTCCTGCCCCAGTAAAGGGCTCCATGGCTGTGATCAATGACTGGCCTTCCGGACTGCCGTGCAGTGCAGTGCAGTGAGGCCCCTGTTCCTTTTCCTTGGGGGGGGGGGGGGCAACAATGTGTTCCATCAATACCAAAGCGCAGAGCAAGAGACAGAGTACCATGTCCCTTTGGATCAAAGTCTCCCAATCCAGTCTTTGCAAGACTTGCAGAAGCTGAGGAAGGACTGTTGGGCCAGTGGGGGCACCTGGGAGCACGAGTTAGGAAAATGCCTTGGCCAGGGCAAAAGGAGTCTAAATCAACGGGATGAAACCTGGTCTAAAGTCTCTTTAATGATACTCCTATAAGTATGTGGACAATGGCAGTGCTTCTGTCCAAGGCGTGGGCAGAACGTTGTGGGCCAGTTTGGGGAAGAGATGGGATGCAGATTCACGGGAGTACAGGACTCTAGGAGGCCAGGTTGGCTTCTAGGAAGTGGGGCCCTTGGTGCTGCATGGGCGCCCCGGGGTTGGGTCTCCCCAGCACCTGCACTCACCCTGAGCCAGCGCCAGACTCTGTTGGCCGTGTGCGGCTTCGTGTCCTTGGAGGAAGGAGAGCAGGCAATCTCCTCGGTCACCTCCTGCACCATGTCCTCTGGGGCGTTCTTTAAAGACAGTGCCCGGCAGGCAGGCAGGAGGACTTAGAGCCCTGTCTGGAGGCCTTTGCTGGTCTTCAGACCCAGGGCGCTCCATTCCAGACACACCACAGCCCAGGTGGCAGAGCCCTCCCCCAAGGAGAGAAACGTGGCCCAGCTTCAGGGCCTTGGATGTGCTCTGGCACAGCTCAGAGTCACCTCAGGAATCCCCTGTGCACCCTGCCCACCCTGACATTGGTGTGAACAAGAAGGGATCACAAGAGTATCCACTGTACTCACCCTCCTCCAGCCCATGGGCAGGAACCCCCACATATCCCTCCTCCCCTCAAACTCCAGAGAAAGGGATGGGGCTTCCCTAGGACGGTTCAGAGGGGTGGGCATCGCCTAGTCTCCTCAGTAGTAAGTACCTTATGGCGTCTCCCTCGAAAGGTCCTGCGGCATTGGGGGGGTGGTTTTAGCCAATGTCTGCAGCATGGGAACAAGTCATTTTCTTGGGGGTTCTGGTACCCAGAGCCCCAGAAACTAGGTACACAACAGGAAAACATCTTTCTGTGTCAAGGTCCTGAGTCCAGTAACCCTGCTACTGGACTAGACTGGCTGCCTGGTTGCAGGGGTTCCAAGTTCTGAAGGCCTTTGTGATCCAGGCAGTGACATCACTTCCTGAGATGCCCTATCAGGGCCCACTCCTGATTGGACCCCTACACGAACAGTGCTCCCATCTGCCATCTCCTCTTCCCCCTTCTGCATGCAAGGCCACATCTTATCTGTACACAGTGACCCCAACACACCCCTCTCCACAGGCCCCCAGGGAAGGTCTGGGAGCAGCCAGGGCCCCAGCTTGCAAACACACCTGGTTTCAGACACAAGTCTCTATTCTTACCTGGTTCAGACCCTAGATAAGCCATTGTGGCAGACAAGGATGGTCTTCTTGCCAAATATGGATGAGTCCAGCATGTCTTTCTATCAGATGTCCACAGGCATAGGTTGGATAATAGCTATGATGTTAGAGGAGGGCTGTCACATGTAGGAAATACCTCCCACCCAATTTCCTCCCTCCTGTCAACTTCTTGGAATCTGCTACTCATCAGATCCCACCCCACAGTCCCTCCTGGGGTGTGTGTTTGTGTGCACCAGCACACAAGCTCCTGTGTGCACACATGTGTTCATCGGTGCTCACATTCTGGAGTCCCAGAAGAGGACATCCCCACTTACAGAGGGCTGGGTAATAGCTTCCCAAGGTCTTAGGCTTTTTCTTTTCAATGCAAACCCTAAAGAAGGGACTGGAGCCTTGGCCCTTGATGGTCAGAATGTGCCCTTAGCCCTAGAGACCGCCTGTCCCGGGATGCAGGCCATTCTCTCCTTTCCAAAGTGTGTGATGCAGATAGGGGTCCATCCAGTGGGTCGCCATGACCCGGGATCCTCCTCAGACAAGAACCTGGGCATATGTCTCCTGTCTAGGAGACCAATGATCACCCTCAGCCCGATAACATTTCCAGGCCAACAGCCACTTCCTTCCAGAAAAACTTTTCCAGAGCCCCCAGTGAATGGCTACGTTGCATCCAGGACCCCAACTTTGAGGATACTCAAAGAGCTGGGTTCAAGCCGGCTAAGCATCCATACCAGTCTGATTCTGGGCAAGGCCCGGACCCTTCAAGGATCTTCACAGTCTCCCTTCGGGGGCTCCATTGGTTCCACAACTCCTGTGTAGACATGTTTGTGTGACCCCTCCCCAGAGTGTGGTCTGGACTTGGTGATTCACTTCCATGTCACAGAACGTGGCCACGTGACCCAAAGGCCCTTCTGAGATTTTGTTCGAAAACTCATTGCCCAGCCCCATGTTGACTCGGATCCATGTTCTCTCTCCAATCTTCATACTGGAGCACAAGCCCCTAGGTTGAACCATGACCCAGACATACGCACATGGCCCAGCCCTGTGGGCCCACAGCAGACAAAAGTCAGGTCTTTGAGATGGGCTGTATCTGGCCCATGCCCCTGAGTGCGCTCAGGTTCTCGGTGAAGCAGGTCCTCCCTTGGTGTTGTCAGCAGCCCAGTTTAAGGAGAGTCTCTGGCAGGAGCCCCCAGCAGAGCACTGCTGGATTCCTGATCCCCTGAGACCACGAGGCAGCATTTGTTGGTTCAGCCACTGAGTGTGGGGAAGTGTGGTCACACAGCCCTGGGAGAAGGGCACTGATACTGCCCAACTTCCCGGGCCCTGGCCCTCCTCCCCTCCCACTCTGGTCCTTCCTCAGCTTCTCTGGCCACCCTGGCCCCCTTTTCTAACCTCCAGTCCTCTGCTCCATGGTGCCCTCCGCCAGGTGGAATGCACTCGCATTTGTGCAGGGCTGTCTCCTTCTTTTCCTCCCGCAGGAATTCTCCGTGTCATCTCAGCACAGCCTTGTCATACCCCTCACCGGGTGGAGTTTGGGCCTTAGTTGTGTCCCTTGCTCTTTTGCTGTGGAGCAATCGCTTTTCCCGTTCACATTTTGGTTTCTCGTTTGTCCATCTTCTGCTCTAGACCCTGAGCTCTCACGAGGAGAACCCGCTGGGCTGATAAGCCCTGGCACCATCTGAGTGCGCAGTGCCCAGTGGCTGAATGAGCGGGAGACAGGATCCGTCCCAGCACAGACCAGCTTCGTTGTTTGAGCCTCACTGATTTTAGTCCTGTGTACGCTTTTTGTTTTATTTTTAAGTTAACTGTGACTGATGTGAGCCTCAAACTCATAACCCTGAGATCAAGGATCCTAGTGCCTGAGGAAGCCAGGTGCCTCTTTGGTCCTCTTTAAAGGTTTTAGGCTGATCACTATTCAAGTGAACTTGGTCATTTCAACATGCTGTACGGAGCTATATTACATTACGCTGAATGACCATGTAACTCCCCAGGTTTTGGTAGCCTGTCACCACAGAGGTCCCCCCCTTGACAGTGCTGAGTGGATCTTCAGATTAGAGACTGAAATCCTTTCTGTGTTCTTCAGGAGCCCAGAGTCTCTCCACCATCGGCCTTCTCCCTCCTTGGGATGACATGCACCTCTGACGCCATCAGCACAACAAGAAAGATGACAAGGAAATACACACAGGAGGGTGTTTCCGGCCAGGTCTTGAAGGCCTCAAGGTTCACTTTGATGCTCAATTTGTTATGTTTTATTTTAGGATTTTATTTCTTTATTAGAGGGAAAAGAGCACAAGCAGGGGGACTTGATACAGATGTACTGTAAGAAAACTGTATAGCATGTGTGCTTTTTAAAAAAAGATTTTATTTATTTGAGAGAGAGAGAAAGAGAGCATGAGAGGGGGGAGGGTCAAAGGGAGAAGCTGACCCCTTGCTGAGCAGGGAGTGAGTTGCAGGACTCAGTCTTGGGTTTCAGGATCATGACCTGAGCCGAAGGCAGTCGCTTGACCAACTGACACCCAGGAGCCCTAGCTTGAGTACTTTTAAGTTGCTATGATACTAGTAGTCACTAGTTTGTATTGAGTTCTGATTATTTATGAGGCAGTATTTTAAGCAATTTATATTAGTCCAGTTTAGTTTTCATGACAGCTCTATGAGTTAGGCCGTCTTATCTTTGTTATATAAAGAAGAATATGGGCAGAGAGGTTGTTAATAAATGGAAGAGGTTGTCAATAAGTGGAAGAGCTGATACTCTTAACTAGTTTGTTTCCTAAGAGTACTTGCTGGCTAAATTGCTCTATCGTACAAGCAAGGCAGAAAAATATGTTTTTAAAAATCTGTCATCCATTAAATAAAAACCATATTAAGCTTTTTAACTATTAAAAATTCTGATGACTTGCCAGTCTTATGTCTTAGTTATAAATGTTAATGAGGCTCATGATTTTTGCCATTCATATGTACTTGTTTTTTCTTTTTTTTTTTTTTAAAGATTTTATTTATTTATTTGACAGACAGAAATCACAAGCAGGCAGAGAGGCAGGCACGGAGAGAGGAGGAAGCAGGATCCCTGCTGAGCAGAGAGCCCGATGCGGGGCTCAATCCCAGGACTCTGAGATCATGACCTGAGCCGAAGGCAGTGGCTTAACCCACTGAGCCATCCAGGCGCCCCTGTACTTGTTTTTTCTTTCTATGGTATAATCTATGTCATTTTTTCTTTGTTGGCACTCTTGCCTCCCTTGTGTAGTTTGAAGTCTTTCATCGTCTCCTCCTGGCTAGTTGTTCCG
Source organism: Mustela nivalis (assembly GCF_964662115.1). Classification (NCBI taxonomy): domain Eukaryota; kingdom Metazoa; phylum Chordata; class Mammalia; order Carnivora; family Mustelidae; genus Mustela; species Mustela nivalis. Next base: position 38,161 of record NW_028135730.1, on the reverse strand, counting down.
TCTCTGTGTGCCCAGCTCCCCATCTGTTTAAAGGTGGGTGTTGCGTAGTCTTCTGTAACCTTCCTGAGTGCTAGATGAATGCGTTCTTCCATAGTTCTCTGTGATATCACACAAAATACTTGTCTTTAGTCCCTCTTAGCAATTTGCTGTCCCATTGGGATGTAAGTATACCTGGTTCTTTACCTCTCTAACAACTTCAGGGTTCCAGTTTTAAATTTATTCTTGGGGACACCTGGGTGGCTCAGTTGGTTAAGAGGCTGCCTTCCACTCGGGTCATGATCCCAGAGTCCTGGGATCGAGTCCCACATCGGGCTCCTTGCTCAGCAGGAGGCCTGCTTCTCTTTCTGTCTCTGCCTGTGCTCACTCTCTCTGACAAAACAAAAAAAAAAAAAAAGAAAAGAAAAGAAAAAACAATTTATTCTTGCATCAGATAAGAGGGGCTTTACAGTTACTTAGTTTGTAGGATTTTTTAGTTGTTAGCTAGGCTCTTTCTCAGCTGTGCACATTCTGCTTATGTTTCCTTCCCACTTCCTGTTCCTAGTCTGTTTCTCCATCGAAGACTGGCTGTTACGCACATGGATACCAGTGTGTGATATGCATTTGGAGAATTGAATCTTTCCCTATAGTTTTAGTCTCAAGTATTGTTTTATGATCCACTTTTTGTCACCATTTTTTTATTGAATGAAATAGTTTTAAAATGCATTTCTCATGCAATCTACTTACTTGACAAAAATAATTTTTCTCAGTGATACAGTATTCCACGTTCCTTGTCAGGTCCTTGCAGGAACATTTCCTGGAGTGCAGCACAACAGTGCAGAAGGGAAATCCTTTGTCCTCTTTCTTAATAAGGTGATGAGGAAACCGGGAATGAGAAAAAGCTGGATAAAGAAATTCCATAGCAATCTTTTTCAAGAACTTGAAACCCACAACTTATCTTTAGTTTGTGAGGGGAAATTCATTACTTTTACAGCTAAGGGATAGCTTCCAGTTTTCAATAAATTTATCCTATACTTGATTTTTCATGAAATTTGAGATTTTAAAACACACTATCATTGAATGAAGTCTGCAGTCCTAGACATAAGACCGCCACCCACCATACGCAGCCTCTTGAGCCTTTGCTCTGCTTTTCTGCAAGTGGCAGAGCCTCAGATGTATTGCTTCTCACTAATACATGAATGTGTACCCTTGGCCCTGAGATTGGAAAGGAACAGTGTCACTCAGGGTCCAAGTCTGGATGCAGGAGCACATTGTGGAAGAAGACTGCTGTTTCCACTCCTGTTAAGGAGTTAAGCCATCCCTGTGAAAAGGGGGTTATGCAATCAGGATCTCAGAATAGTATTTGCAGTATACCGTCAACTGTGCTGGTGTATTTCTGGAACTAGTATGTATCTGAATACAGGTTTTTATTGAAGTATTTTTTGAGACATGCACGAAGCCACTATTTGTGCCAACGCCTGTTTTAAGTTTGCTACACAGTGTGGTAGGAATTTAGTTTGAGCAGAGGTTAAAATCAGATTACATACCACTTGTGGATTACCTCTAGGTGAGTTTGGCATTGAAGCAGTGGCTATTCTGTTGTTGGGGCACAAGCTGTCTATCATTTTTCCTTTCAAATCATCTGGGAACCCCCTAATGCTCTCTCTCTAGATGTCCTGGAGCTTTTCATCGGAGACTTGCCCTAGAAAGGAGGAAAACTGATAAAGCTCAGACAGAGATTGAGAATGAAAATGGAACCACTGTAATAGATCTTCCAGGTACTTTATCCCTCGAAACGGACTGTTCAGGGACAGGCACAGCACCTGCTGAGCGCAGCTTGATATCAGCGTCTCTGCCCCCGTGGCCTGAGGAGCCTGGCCTGGACAACCCCACCTTCGAGGAGAACACGGCCACTGACAGTATGTGCTCTTCACCTTGCTTTTGCTTTTCATCTGTTTTCAAATCAGATATTTCCTTTCTTCTCAGTACTGCCTATTACTTTCCCTACATGGGGTGTTGTTGTTGTTGTTGTTGTTTTTCCTCTTCAACAAATAATTTTACTGAGATATGCTTCACATATCACATATTCACCTTTTAAGTGTACAAGTCTAACAGTTTGCCGGTTAGAAACAGAAAGGGAGTCTTACCTTGAGGCTTATCCTTCCCCCTCCCCCTCTTCTGTTGTAGTCCACAAATTCACTGGTCATCAGCAGGCTTCTTTTGTTTGTTTGTTTTGATGCCTATTGCTTCTTGACTAAGAAATCCACAGCATCAAGAAGAACAAAAAAATACCTCAGCCTCCGTGCTTGTTCTGTGTCAGCACTGTGCCAAGCACTTTACATATATTAACTTATTAAATGCTTGTACCAATACTGGCTTTTTTTTAATGATGAGGAAACTTAGTCAGGGAGTCATTGGTCAAAGTCTGAGAGCCACGAAATGGCTAGGTATGTATCTGACTCCCAAGGCCATGTGTCTGACTATTGCTGTCCTCTGGTAGCAGCCACTGATCTGTCTACATGACCCACCAGGAAACAGGCAGAAAACCTCTAGTCCTAGATCTTGGGCATATCTTAGTAGTTGGCCCTTTGTCTTACTTTTAAATAGGTTTATCTCTTATGAAAATTCCAATTTTTCTACAAATCCCAGTTTTCCCAGCCTTGGCTATAACAATTCTTCTATCTCCTACTGCTCAGATCAAGACCCTCCTCTTCTTGCTTAATGTGGTTATTTTGTCAACCACTACGGTGATTGTATGTCACAGAGTTTGTCTTTTTTATTTCATATGTACTGCCTTGCACTGTTTACAGCTGTTTCATGGGTCAACTGACAAGATGATATTTTGTATATTGATATTTTGTCAATCTGATCAATTAGGACAAGATGATATTTTCTGTATATTTCTTTATCAGATCACTGTGTGGTCCCTAGTGATCTGATGCATAGTAGTTATTTGTTGATTATTTACTGATCACCTTTCAAAGAGGAAGTGTTTTGCTAATCTTACCTATTGGTGTTTTGGTCATTCTGTTTTTCTTATCCCGTGGTATTGCTTTGTTATGAATCATCTATTAACATAAGGTCATCACTAATGATAGACGATAACTTACTTACGTGAAGATAATCAAAATAGAAAACATTTTTCTTTCCACCTGTTTTTCTCCGTCTCGTTTTTAACTTGGCAGCTATGCAGCAGCCGGTTAGTTTTCCGGAAGGCATAATTATAATTACTACAATTGAAATTCACCGGTCTGATCCTTATATTCAGCTAGGAATTAGCATTGTGGGCGGCAATGAAAGGCCACTGATCAACCTTGTTATCCAGGAAGTCTGTCGGCATGGGGTGATCGCCAAAGATGGAAGACTTCTTGCTGGAGACCCAATTCTTCAGGTATCAATTTTTTAAATGATTTTGTTAACTTGCCTCTTTTGTTGCTCTTATTCATCAATTGAAAACTTAGGAAATTAGGGTACTGTGGAATCTGACTTCTAAAAAGGTAAGTTTTACTGTTTTTTTTTTTTAGTGCTAAACAGATCAGAATTTATCTGTAATTTCTCTGATTTCCCCCAAACTCATGGAATGTATTTTTACCCCCATCTTAAATTTGATCCCGCATGTGCCTCAGTGTGTGGCTCTCCAGGCCAGCTGGATTCCTCCTGGCTTGGTCTCCACGGTTGTCTATTTCGGGGCCACCTTCACTGCTAAATTCTCTTGTCCCATTGGCTCTATCCCTAGTCCCAGGGTACCATCCATCAGTTACCTTCGTTGTCTGATTCATCCTTCTCTACACGGATTTCTATAATCTAGAAAAGACAGGTCACACAGCACAAGTTACTTAAAACTTACAGCATTGAATTTAAGATAGAATTCGGAAATCATGACCACCTCTTGTTGGCTCTCAAACGCACTCTCATCCACAAACAGCCTGACTCTGCACTAATCCTTGGTGCTACCCTCTCCCTCTTCTCTTTAAAAAGAATGAGCTACTCCAACAAATGAACTTGCTTCGGGCAAGATGATGTTGTGTGTGAGGGCATACTGATGAGCATGAGATGGCCAGAATTCTACTGTTCATGTGAATTCTAGAGTGTATGTGAAAATTGACCTGGATATATGACCCATACAAGTGTATGTGGTACTTGAAGCTAAAAGAATGGATATTTAGGAGAGAAGAAATAGGCATGAATGAGAAAAGATGTCTTCTAGGAACCCAAGCTCAAGGACTCTTGCCTCCTCGATTTCACTGCTGGGTCCTTCCCCACGGTCTGTTGGTATTCACCCCTTCTCTTTTCCCTGCCATCTCTCTGGTCTGTGCCCTCACTGCTTCACGTCTAACCCAGGAGAATCAAAACCCCTGCCTCCCTACTCTGCTCTGAAATCCGGTACGACATTGTCCGGTTAATTCACCTGTGACTCTGCTTTTCCTGATAGATTGGACCAGAGAATCAAGTCCATACTGATTAATCTAATAGTCCAGGTCCTCTTTGAACTCTTACACAACCTGTCCCCTCAGCCTTAACCCTTGCTTTTTCTTTCAGCTGTAGCCATCGGTGTATTACTGAAACATCATAGGCATGGTGGTCAGAGCTGAGGGTGTAATTAAGAGCAAAAAGCAACCCCTGCCCTCATAGAATGTATAATGTAGCAGAAAAGCCAGACATAGCAGTCTCCTTGCTTCCCTCCATGTTCCAGCCTGTCCCCATTGTGCTACAGCTTCCCCACCTTCATCCAGAAAGCCCTGCCCTGCCATTTTCACCCATTCAGACCTCTTCTCACACTAAGTGCTGAAGACATTCCTTCTCTTCACCACTTAATGCATAATTGGTCACAGAGAGTTATTCAAATGTAGTGTCTTCCTTTGGGGATGGCAGCCGCCATTATTACATACTATGGGACAGGCTTCTCACAGAGCTGTGCCTGGAGTCGATACCCAGGACAAACTTGCTGAGTCAATAAAAGAGTGGATTTGGTTATGATATCCTGTTGGGAATAGCTGTCTTCTTCATTAAAACCAAACTTAGAACCTCTAGGATTTTTAGTTCTTCAAGAGAAATGTCCAGAGGGGAAGACAGACAAACTAGGCTCCAAGAGCAGCAAGGATTGACCTTTCCACTGGGGGTTCCTGGCTTTGGTTTCCACACCCATCTGTATTCTGCCTCTTGTAGTTTGTGATTTCCACTTCGACACTTGGGCCCAAAACCCCTCCTTCATTGCACTTGGCCTGGCTGACACAGACTGAACTTGCAGTGTTTTGTTCTTGACTAAATCCAAAGAGGCAATAGGAGAATACAGGAAACATAACTAATCCAGCTTATGTAAAATCCAGTTTCTGATCCTACCATAGCTAGCTATTTACCGCATTCCTGTGTTTGCTGTCCTTTTACGATATTAGTAGTATTCTGGTTGCATGAGGTTGGCACAGCTCTCTGGACACCTTATGCTGTATTCCTTCTACCCCAGCTCCTAAACTGATTCTCCGTGGAGGAACTCTTGTAGCTGGTTTTGACCTTTTGACACCTTTGTGGCCAAGACAAAAAGAACCAGATTGCCCTTTTTTGCAGCTTACACAGGGAGAGAGAGCAAGCACAGGCAGACAGAGTGGCCGGCAGAGGCCGAGGGAGAAGCAGGTTCCCTGCCGAGAAAGGAGCCCGATGCGGGACTCGATCCCAGGATGCTGGGATCATGACCTGAGCCGAAGGCAGCTGCTTAACCAACTGAGCCACCTAGGTGTCCCATCACTTTTGGTTTTTGAGGAAAATAATTGCAGTCATGTCTTGACTGCATTGGTCCAAAAGATAATTAGCTAAAGATGTGGTAAAGTTTACTCTGTTGGTGCTATTTCTACAACATCTAGCAACAGTATTTTATTTGGTTTCTGCTTTCTCTGTGTTTCACTGGCAACCACACTTTTGTGAAGGGAAAATCTCCGATTGTAGGATATTCCACAACCCACGTCACAAAAATGGTGTGAGGCTACATACTCGCACGTGGCTAGCGCTGGATTCCAGCCAGATGTTTGTAAAGTCATTTGTGATAGATGTGAATCAAAGACGGAAAAATAAGAACCTAGAGATAAGTGGCTTTTTAGCTGAATAACCAGAAATGATGAGTTTTGACTAACAAATCCACGTCAGGCTGGTTTTTTAGAAGCTGCCTTAAAGTTCTATTCTTGACCCTATGTTACTCAACTTTTTCATCAAGGATCTGGATGGCAACCAAATGCACAGATGTTGCAAAATTGGGCGAAGAGCAAGTTTATGTGTGAGATCTATGGCATTTGATGCCTGAATTTTAAAAGATGTCCACAGGCCCAAATCAATAAAATTCAAGTTAGTGGTGCTCAAAACTGTCATCCCGAGATGAGTAGGAAGGGGGAAGACTTTCCTTAAGATAGACTCACGTGAAAAAGATTGAAGGCTTTGGGTAATCACAAGCACCTAACCCAGAGCCTGTGCCACATAACACATCCAAGAGAATGTCGATTTCCTGCTTGCTGTTGGTGCAGGCAGATGAGGAGAGGAATTCTAATTGTGATAAACACTCAGAGTTGCACCAACCTCTTCCTCTGACTAGGTGAATAACTGAAGCTGGGTGTATTTTCTTAGTCCTGTTCCTGTCCCAGGATCAGTCACTATATTCCTTTCAGGGCCATAAGGTTTAGTAAATAAATGTTCTGTGAGTACTGAGTTAAGCTTGTTGTATTAGATAGATGTTACACTTGAGTGCTAAACAGAGTGAAACTGTAATTACCTGCTTTTCTTTAAAGTAAAAATGACTGAACTGAGATCAGGTTGTGTATCTAGAATCTGTCCCTTTTCTTAGATTAAAACTCGGTGTATTTTTTCCAGGGTAGGTGTTTTTCATTTGGAAAAGCCACATCAATCCAGTAGAACTTCAGTTTCTGTTCCACTAGAACTAGTATTTTGTTGGCACTTGCCACATGCTGCTGCTGTCTCTGCATTTTCCTCCTGGTCCCTTGAAGCGGAGAGTAAACCCATCTCACCACTCAGGGGACACCCTCAGACATCCCACTACTGGCAGGACCAGGGACTCTGATTCAGCACCCTCGCTGAAGCCTGAGATCCTAACTGCCATTCTCTACTTCGTGCTAGTCATTGTGAGTGAAGCTTAGGAACTGTGCATTTTAAAACATCTTCAGAGGGCTTTTCTTTGTAAATAATGACTGTATGTCATTTTCCAAAGTCCGTTTCTTTTGGAAATGGCGTATAAATGTTTACCAGTTGAGAGGATAAAAGATTGTCCCACCTCAGTCATAATTCTTTTCTTCCAGGTCAACAACTGTAACACCAACAATGTGTCTCACAACTATGCCAGAGCCGCCCTTTCCCAGCCCTGTTCCACGCTGCACCTAAGCGTGCTGGAGAGCGGTGCTTTGGGGGCCGGACCTACAGCCACCCCGACAGTAGCTCTCCCCGGGAAGAGGTCTTCCACGTAGTCTTTCACAAACAGGACTCTGGTGAACAACTTGGCATTAAACCCATTCAAAGGACCGGTGAACCAGGTGTTTTTATCCTTGATCTGTTGGAAGAGGGCCTGGCTGGCTGCACAGGATGGAAGGCTGAGCAGCAACGACCGAGTGCTCGCCATCAATGGACACGACCTGAAGCTCGGAACCCCTGAGCTTGCCGCCCAGATCATTCAGGTACACGCGGATATTCATTCCACGTGCTCAGCCTTTATGTCGATGTTTTCGTAACATGAGAACCTGAGGGATATTTGATATTTCATGGGGGAAATCAAACACGGCTCCCCAAATCCTTCAAAATGCACAAGAGATGATTTTATCATTACAGATAAAATCCTGTCCGGAAAACTGTATCCCTGTGAACATTTAGCCTTGCTCTTTATAGAGTGAAGGCTCTATTTTTGCACATGGGTTTTTCATTTGCTCCATGGGCTCCACCTAAGCCCACACATAAAAAACACATTTATGTCCACATTTAACAGGTGAGACAAGAAAAGCTTGAAGGAGCTGTGGTTCCAAAGTTGTGACTTCCCTGCTCTTGTAACGTTCACTCTCCGCTTCACCTCCATACAAGTGGGGAAAATCAATTTTTATTGAGAAGAACTCATTATCTCTGTAGTGCCCTTTTTATAAAGCATTCAGAGCATTTCAAACACATCATAACTTGTGTTCTTACAGTATCCCTGTGAAGTAAAGATGGTTATTATTAGAGAAAAAAAAATTTCAATAAGAACATTAAAGTAGGTAAAGTAGAGGGGCACCTGGGTGGCTCAGTCATTAAGCATCTGCCTTCGGTCAGGCATGATCCCAGGGTGCTGGCATCCAGTTTCACATCGGGGCTCTCTGCTCAGCCAGGAATCTGCTTCTCCCTCTCCCACTCCCTCTGCTTGTGTTCCTTCTCTTGCTCTCTGTCAAATAAATAAATAAATACATAATAAATAAAATCTTTAAAAAAAGAAAACAGCTTTATAAATTTTTTTAAAAAATAAGATAGAAAAAGTAGAAAATAATCCAGGCCAGACCTTCCGGTTCTATAACCTACCAGAGCATTTAATGATATGGGTATCTCCTACAATGATAGGGGTGAAACAAAGATGTGTATGGTGTTTTATTTAGTTATGTTTTATTTTGTTTTTAGTAAGCACAAGAAAACACTCTGACATAGAGGAAACCAAGCAGTAAACATAATCGAGCATCAGGAATTAAAGTAGGTTGATAGTCACTGGGAAATGTGTATAGTAAACAGAATTAACAATGAAGATTTAAGTACTGTGTAAGAAAACCCAAATTTAAATCCCATTTCATTACTCCATTTCACAAATGTTTGGCTCATTATAATTTTGGGAACACACACACCCGGTAGCCGTCTTGCATTAGGAGGGAGATTCAGGAGTTGGTCTCTTGTCCCAGACTTGAGATTGAAAAAAATTGAATACAGATACATATATATGATACCAAATATATTTCTCAAGTTGTTTCTTTGTGGAAAACATCTTAATGTTTTGGATTCTGAGAATAACATGTATTCCATGTCTGAAAAGGAGACTAAGGAAGACAAAATACAGAAAATGAAGAAGGAAATCAAAATCACAGTCAGTCTAAAGTCCATAAGATAGTGACATTAAAGTTTTGAAGAACATTGTCATTTTTCTGTATATGCCTACAAATAAATAGGTTCCTATTTACGTAGGTACTTAGACATGCAGTCAGCTTACAAATTCTGAGTTTGCCACCCTTTCTTTACGTCAGCTGTATGTTGTGGCCTTCTTACCCTGAAAATAGATGCACCATGATATAGCTGTATAGTAGGCGTGTTGTGCTAAAACTTACGTAAACACTCCCCTGTCAACAGACTTTTTAATGTTTTGTTTTCAAGTTTAAGACATTTTGCTTAACTTCCCTCTAGAAAGATCATACCAGTATATACTCCCATCAAAAGGGCATGCCACTATTTTATGAAATACAGGTATTGTCATTTAGGCATCCTGCATTTTTAAAATCTTGACTTTAACAGAATTCTTTTGTTGTGCTTGAAACCCTGAAGAGTTAGATAGGCAGTTGGCCTAAACCCAAATGTTGGCCCATCGTTTAAAGCTTATATGTCCACTTCCATCACACAGCCAGAATTTTGTCTTTTAAGAAATCAAAAAAGATCAGGGATTTGTTTGTTAATAGGTTTGCATGAGCAGGGGTCTTCCCATAAAGCTGAATTACTGGTTATAGAGTATTTGGTAGTGGGGAGGGTTAGGCAGTAAAGCAAACAATTCTTAATATTGAAATGAGATCACAGGGGTTTCTCACCCTTCACACCGTGTGATCTAATACTGGGAAGTGTCAGAATCTCAAATATCTGGATTGTAAGCGTTCTATTTGGAATTTGCCTGTTAGATCAAATCCCCAGACTCTGGCCACATGAGGAGTGTTATTCTTTCAGTTATTGGAAGAATTGTCTGAAACTAGTTTAATGAAATACTTGAATAAGTAAGTGACTTTAATAGGGCCTTAAAATTGGTTATCACTCAGGCACCTGGGTGGCTCCGTGGTTCAGCATCTGCCTTCGGCTCAGATCCTACATTGGGCTCTCTGCTCTGCGAGGAGTCGGCTTCTCCCTCTTCCTTTGCCCCTCCACCTTGCTCTCTCGCTTTTGCTCTCAAATAAATAAATAAAATCATTTTTTTAAAATTATGGTTTTCACTCCTTTTCCAACTTGACTGCAGTCATGGGGGAGGAGTGCTCTACTTTCCACCACAGCTTCTTGAAAGCAGGCTGTCAAATTTTCCCATAGAAATGATAGTAAACTTGGAAAGTTGTAGTCATGACCAAGAATCAGCATCAAGTAGACCAGGCCTGTACGTTAAAAGCAAAGCTAAAATAGCTTTAAAAAGTATAATAAATGTGAATCTGTGTTTCAGATCTAGATCTATAAATACAGATAATGGACCTCTAAATTCAACGTGGTTGTCATCACCTCTAAAATTACATTTATGTGTGAGTGCACATATGGCATATATAGGCACACAATTTGTGATGTATATAAATACTAATCCTGTTTTACAGGACCTTTGTTATCATTCTTTTCAGGACTGTTTAAGCTGATCCCTATTTTCGATTCGAAGCTGTAGTGTGTGGAAACAGAGCTACACGTAGTTTCATTGATTATCACTCTCAAAGTAGCCATCTTGGAATTTATTTCAGAAATCACAAAGGATTGTAATCCAGTTTAGAATCCGTTCGTCCTTTTATCTTCTTTGCTCTCTTTCTCTCAGTCCAAGGCCAGTTTTGCAGGGGAGGGAAGTATAAAAAGACAGTTACCCTTCAAGAAATCATGGGGAGATCAGAACCCAGGCTTTCTTTGCTTACACCCTTGGTATTTCCAGGATTAGGGAAGGTTTACCCAAGAGGTCTGTGTGTGGCTCTTTTACCTGCAGAAGTTTTAAAGTATTAGCTCCTGAAATGAACTCCCTCGTCTGCCCCACCCCCAGCAGGGGCCTGCAGTCCCCACTCAGGTGAGGCTCTGATACAGCGATGATAAGTGCATTGAAAATGACCCTCCCTATAATTTTTTTAAGTGAGAAGCATCATTAATGACTGGTGATTATATATGTGTGTTTTCTCCAGGCTAGTGGCGAGAGGGTGGATTTAACAATTGCTAGGCCGGGGAAATCCCAGCCTGGTAACCCTGTCCAGGACGCAGGAGCTCAGAGTAGCAGCCAGCACCATGCACAGCCGCTGTACCACAACAGTCCCAGCTCACACAAGGTGAGGCCTCGAGTTTGCATGTTTTCATTCATCTGCCCTCAGGGAATCCTTGTGACAAACTGGTAAGATTTAAATGAGGGCTGTTACTCTGTTGGAAAAGGTGAGCACAAGGTGTTTGGGGGTGTGGAATGTGTGTTTGGCTACCTTGAGAGTCCCTGTACAGTCTGTTCCTCAGCCAGTAGGGGTGGTTTCTTAGTAAGAAGGTCCCTCTGCCAGATTGATGAGAAGTGTTTGATCTTCTAGAAAGACTTCTTTGTTTGGTCCTGCTTGAAAGTGGGATTTATCTTGGTTTGCTCATTCAGTTGTAACAGGAGGTTATGTAACTGAAAAAAAGACAATGACCAACAAGTCCATACTTAGCGGTTGGGCAGTTTGCCTACAACAACAGAATTCCCTATGTGAATATGAAGCATAAATCATACTTTCTGATACGTACATGCAAAACACATAAAGCATTTCTTTTTATGTTACAGTTCATAGGAATACTACCCTAGATCATTTTAAATTCCCGTATGTTGAGCTTTTTGCTGCATCTTTCATATTTCAGTGCTTTGATAATATATTCCTAGGTCATTTATCTGTGCCAAAAATTCTGATGTTGTCTCACTTTGGATGCTGAAATCAGTAGAAGTCAAAAAACAGTGGCACTTTACTGTGTTCTCAGTGTTACTTACTTCATTTCATCTTTCATTTGAACTCAACTTCTAGTAGGCCAGAATTTTTACAATGATGCTATTTACCAACTGTGTGAAAATCACACATCGGAACCTTCCTATCGATTTTTTGTTTGTTTGTTTGCTTTTACTTCCTATAGTTTTTAAGTAGACCAGTAAATAAGTTTTAATTTAGCAAAGCAATTTAATTTTACTTAAGGAGAATGACTTGAGAAACACATGTTTAGCTTAAAGTGGCTTCTTAATGTAAGTACAATTTGAGAGAATAACTCTGTAATGTCACAGGAGCCCAAGAAAGCATTATTTATTTTTGTATTTATTTATTTTTAAGATTTTATTTATTCATTTGACACACAGAGATCACAAGTAGGCAGAGAGGCAGGCAGAGAGAGAGAGAGAGAGAGAGAGAAGCAGGCTCCCCGCTGAGCAGAGAGCCCGATGTGGGACTCGATCCCAGGAGCCCGAGATCATGACCCGAGCCGAAGGCAGTGGCTCAACACCCTGAGCTACCCAGGCGCCCCAAGAAAGCATCATTTAAAGGCACAAGTATTTTTGGCCCATCAGGTTTATCTTGTTTTCTGAGCTGAAGTATACACTTGTCACTGGTCTTTGTTCAGTTAAAACTTTTAAGAAATTATAAGCACAAACTTCATCTTATTTTTGAACAGAATACAAAATGTGTGAAGGGAACCTATAATTTTGCTTTCACAATGATGACTACGAAAAGCAGTTATTGTTTCGAAAAGGAATTTGAATAGGAGTTGTTCATATAGCTGGTCCTTGATTTACAAGTTACCTATATATACATATTCCTAAAGAATCATGATTAAGGCAAAAGTTGGTAACTGAATCCATGAATTCTACAGAAAGTGGAAATATGGGTGCTCAAAGACAATGCTACAAATTTAACCATTTCAGCGTTCATATAGAGGACGATTTATGTCCTTTTTTTTGTTTTGGGCACAAATATTTTTCTTTTTACTAGTTCCTCTTCCTTAATTTTAAGTGGTGGTGTTTTAAATAGCAATGCTGAATTCTTACTCTAGGTGCTCTGTAAACCTGCTTGTTAGAACAGCCACATTAATGGAATTTTAAGCATTAATTTAGCAATTTACCATTAACATACAGCATTTGTGATGTCAAATCCTACTTTAAAATATAAAGGTCTCCTAGGGAAAACAAATACAAATTTATCAAAACAACCTGTTCAGAGGATAATCATTGTTAAAAATTAAAGCACACATTACTCTATTACTAAGCCCCTGCGTAGCCCCTGCTTGGAAACATTCATCCAGTGTTAAGCCCTTAGAAGTTTCCATGAAGTATACCAAGAGTAATCTGTGAAGTTTGGCTAAAATGCATACATCTCAGCCATTTGGAGGAATAAAACAACCACCTCTAATTGACTCGATACCTGACAGACACAAGCGTTGAAGTCAATGTGCTCCCAGCTGAGTTTACCTGGATTGTCTTCATAATCACGTGGGTCTTGCCCAGTTTTGAAGGATGCGAACATAGATGTCATATGCTATGATACCACCTGTGGACGTTTACAGGTTTTCTATGAGGTCAAAATTCTAGGAACTCTAGGCTATTTAAGTAGTGCCCTCAAGAAAATTTCAGAGTGTTGGTTTCAGGAGGAGAGAAGAGCAGACACCCCTGCCGGTGCAGGGCTTGACTGACACGTCGTACCTGTCCGCTCTGAAGCAGTGTCACTAAAGGAAATGTTACAGTTCTAGCAAAAGAACTCATCTAGTTCTGCTGTTGATATTGTTAGTCGTGGTAATAGTTATCTTGTTATCTACACTATGCTGTTACAGTATATGTGTTAAGGAACCTTTTGAGATAGGAGCTTCCATCATTACACTTAATGGGATAGCACCATTGTAGTGTGGATGCATATAGCATCATGCTGTATGAACATAGACAACTACATATGAATACATGTTTATGTATATACACTGTGTGTGTGTATGTGTATTTTTTTTAAACTTGAATCACCTCAAATCCCAGTGTGATCATGCGTAGCTATATAATTTGGAGCAAATTACATGAACTTTCTTTTTTTTTTTTTTAAAGATTTTATTTATTTATTTGACAGACAGAGATCACAAGTAGGCAGAGAGGCAGGCAGAGAGAGAGGAGGAAACAGGCCCCCCGCTGAGCAGAGAGCCGGATTCGGGGCTCAATCCCAGGACTCTGAGATCATGACCTGAGCCGAAGGCAGCGGCTTAACCCACTGAGCCACCCAGGTGCCCCTACATGACCTTTCTAATAAGGCTATTTCCTTGTTTATAAAATGGGGCCAACCATAGGATTTACACTCCGGACCATTGTAGTGAAATGTAATGAAACCATGAAAATGAAATAATACATGTGAAACCATTTGCTTTACACATAGTAAATCTTCAATAAATGTTAGTTACTATTGCTATTTTAATATTAATATTTCATAGGTACCCATTGTTTTTTATGGCATTCTAATTTAAAAAAAGGTGATGTTTTAAAGTTTCCTTTTCTTCTAGGAGTGTCCCCATAAATAGAAACAATCAATATCGGTAAAAATTGCTTTTTCCTGAGAACACAGTTTGTTGGAGAATTTTTCTCTTCCTTAACTTTTTCAAAAATTCAGTTATTTCATATCCTTATAGCTTTCCATGAAGGTTGTGAAGATCAGTTTGCACCCATTTCATGACCGAGCATTCTCATGAGTAAGAAACAGAAGATAGATCTATAGCTTTTTTCTGGCAGTTAACTAAATCCGCACTTTACTTTTGTACTATTCTGTCACCATTTCTCTCAAAGAATAGAGGAGAGAGAGAGAAATAAAATTAATTAGCTTGTCTTCAGAATCTTAAAACTCAAGTGCATTATTTACCTTTGTAGAATTGGCCCTATTTTGACTTCCACATGTCAACAGTCCTGAGTTTTTTCTGTTCCATACATAGTCATATGAAAATACAGCCATCCAAAGTCTGACATTGTGATCCCCAGTGTTCGGTGTCATGTTTGTACCATGAGGAACTGTGTATTATTTCTTCAGTAACTGATTTTAACAGTGACTTTATCATTGCCATGGTATTTTTTCCTTCAGTTTCCTTACTTTACTTCAGCTATGTATTATTTATTTTGCAATGAATTTTCTTCTCCTGTGTTAGGATCTTCCCCAGTGTGTTACATGCCAAGAAAAACACATTACTGTAAAGAAGGAACCACCTGAGTCCCTGGGAATGACAGTGGCAGGGGGCAGAGGAAGCAAGAGTGGTGAACTGCCCATCCTTGTAACCAGTGTGCCAGCTCATGGCTGTCTGGCACGTGATGGCCGCATCAAAGGAGGTAAGATAGGAAGGGCTGGGAACAGTGAAACTCTTCCCATCTTCTCCCTGCATGCAACTCATGTTTGAAAAAAGTAACAAATATTCCCCAAATTTTCTATCAAATATGATTTTTTAAAAATCTTCTAAAGTGTCCCTTCCATATATAAGTGTAAAACCTCTCTCTAAGGTTAGAAAAACGCCTAATGGGAAGGAAAATTGCTGCAGTTTGATGATGTTTCCGTTCTTTTTTTTTTTTAAGAATTTATTTATTTATCTGACAGACAGAGATTACAAGTAGGCAGAGAGGCAGGCGGGGGGTGGGTGGAGGGGAAGCAGGCTTCCGGCTGAGCAGAGCCCCATGCGGGCTCGATCCTAGGACCTGGGATCATGACCTGAGCTGCAGGCAGAGGCTTTAACCCACTGAGCCACCCAGGCGCCCTTTCCATTATTTTCTAATGTTTATTTAGATCATTGCATTATTTGATGTTGGAAAAAACCCTCTAAAAAATAGAACACTCATCCTTTCCTTCCTAACCTTTTATATAATCCTCGTTGCCCTTTTTTTATTATTATTATATTACTTGTCAGGGCAACAAACACCTTTTTTTCTTCCTTAAGCAAAAGATGCTCAAATCACAAGTTTCATTTCTTTGTGTAGACCCAAGGATCTCTTCTCTTTAAGTATTCTGATACATCCACGCTGAGCAAACTCTGTAGGACTATATCTATAAAACTGTGTAACTCTAAAACAGGATATGTTAAAAATTCATTTCTAAGAGCAAAAGATCAAATAATTTTTGAGCAGGAAAGAACTATAGAAATCACTGAAGCCCAAAGAAGAGAAATGAACATGCCCAGGTCCTGCACATTAGCAAAACCAGGTCTAATGACTTGGACGTCCAGTCAAATCACAGTGCCTCAAGCCACATTTTTTCCTATGTATGATGAAATTATCTTAAAGTTTTGAGTTGTTTTGGAATGTTTTCCATGAATTGGATTTTTCCCTCGATATCGTAAGAATGACAGAGATGTGAAAAATTACAAATAACAGGATGTATAGGGAAGATAATGACTTGGTAGCTCATCTCATTTTCTGGTTTATTCCTTTGGACAGGTGATATATTGCTGAATATCAATGGCATTGATTTGAACAATTGAAGTCACAGTGAGGCCATGGCTATGCTAAAAGCCAGCACCGCGTCCCCTGCTGTTGTCCTGAAAGCACTTGAGGTCCAGACTGTCGAGGAGGCAGCCCAGGCTACCGAAGAGCAGCCAGGCACCTTCAGCGAGAATGAGTAGGACTCCAGCTGGTCGCCGTCGTGGCTCATGTGGCTTGGGCTTCCAAGGTACTGACAGCGTTTCAGCAGTTTCATGGAATAATCGTAGTGACAACATTTCTCAGTATGGAACACAGTAAATTCATTTGTCCAGGATGTGAGGGGGAAGGTCCTGGTCAGAGATGAAGTGGCAATGGCATATCAAGTTATAGAAGAAAAGGGTATTTTTTTCCTTAGGTTATTATATTTTAAAAGATAAATTTAGAGAGAAGAGCAGTGGTTGCAGGGACTGGGGGAGGGACAGAGCAGTGAGCGATGAGGAGCGTGGGTGTCTCTGTGACAGAAACGTCGTAGAACGACATGGTTGTGCAACACTCTGGATGGACCTAATGAGACCTCCATATCCCACTGCAAAGGATGCGAGTAAAATGTTATATAAACTCAAATTCTACTTTATTTAATAAATAACATCTATGAAGTAATTATAGAGGTGAATACAGAAAACAAATACGATAAAGAAGGAAATGATGGGGGAGGGGGAGTCATGCTCTGGAGCTGCAGCCAGTACAAGCTGCTACTCGGGGGCCGAGCCTGCTTGCTCCACGGAGGCAGGGGGCGGCAGCTCGGTGGCAGGACCCTGCTGGTCATCCAGGAAAGTCAAAAGGCCTGGTGGCTCTTCCGTGGCAGAGAAGTGAACGAGGGCCCTGACGACCATCTGCCCTGGCCCCAATGGGTCAGGGGGGGTTACTGGTCTTCCTAACCCATAGTGAGCAGCCATAGCAGGGATGGCGGGGGCCAGCTCAGGCCCCAGAGGTGCAGCAGGTGCCAGAGTGGCTGGTGGAACAACTTCCCGAGACACATCCTGATCTGGCTCTGGGGCCGGTGCTGTAGCTCCAAGAAGAGAAAGCATCATCAGCTTGATTGACTTCCCTTTTGCCTTTCCCTTTCCCCACCACTCAGCGTGGCCTGCGTTCAAGACCCAGCCCCCAGAAGGTGTCCCCGATGGAAGCCCATGGGGACAGGGATCTGAGACGACTCACTCTCTTCGGCCCAATTACAATCTACGGAGGCTTCCTCAGGGTGGCCCACCCTGCCTCCGCCTCAGGCCCACATGAGTCACCCCCAGTCCTCCTCACCCCTAGCCTCTGGCTCCGTGGTCTTTTCAGGAGCGCATTGCCTTTCTGGAAGCAGAAGCTGGGCACGGCGCTGCAGGTCCGAGCCCGGCACATTGACCTGCAGGTAGGCCAGCAGCGTATGCAAGCTGGGAAACTCCGGAGGCTGCACAAAATCCCCTGGATACTTTTCCACCCAGGTGTTCAGGATGGCATAGACGGCCCTGGGGACAGACATGGAGGCAGAGAAGTCAGAGGACAGGGTACGCATCCAAACCAAAATCCCAGGGAACCTATGTGGGAACCTGGGCCCCTGGGCTGTCAGCTCCTGTCTGAGACCAGTCGGACTCCTTGTCCAATTGCGACCTGGCAGTCCTGCGTGAGAAAGGCCTGCTCCCACACGGCAGGCTGGCCAAAAGCCGCTAGGAGTGGGAGTCCTTGGTCAATGGGGGGAGCATTTCTGGACTTCTTAGGGGAGCTGGACACACTCCTCAGTCTGTCTCCTTGCCCACGAGCCACTTGAATTCAACTGCATGTGCCTGGGGAGAAGTGGTGTCTGGCCTCTTAATTACCCTCACTGCACTCGCCTCTGCTCAGTGAAGATCCAACCGAGGAGGGAACAAAGGGACTCTGTCTCTAGCCAGGCCTTCCCAGGACCCTCCCCATACCTCCACCGTTCCCTCCTCTGCCCGTTCACTAGGTGCCATGAGAGTGGGTCTGTTTCCACTGACACTCACCTCCCACAGGGTGTGGGATGCCTGCTGCTCCCTGGGCTCTACTGGGTCACCCTCTCCCTGAGACCCCTCTGTGCACCCAACGTGCAGGTGCCAACACTGCTATGCGATGGTTCCTAAATCCTGTGTTCTGGGTCCCAGAATTGGGGCAGAGAGAGGGCTGGGAAGGGGCAGGGATGGAGCATGACCCTCTCAGGGGTGGAAGCTGTCCTCCATCCCCCTCTGCTCTCCCACAGTGCTCACACACCTACCCCAGTTCCCCAGGGCACCTTTCCAATTTCCAGTAGAAGCTCTCAGACATTTACCATAAAGCAGAATAACGAGGTGAGTCTGAAGGTCCGGCAGCCCCTCAAACTCACAGGACCCTCACTACCCTGGTGGAGAGGGAAGGCCCTCCTAAAGCAGCCAAAGCTTACTCACATGTTGCACTGCTCCTGGGGTCCGCCAACCTCATCATAGCTGGAATAAACACATCCGAATCTAGAGGAGGCCAGGGGGCATCGCATGAGATGTCTGTGGATATTGGCTCTCACCGCCAGACCCTCGACTAGCCTGCAGCCCTGGGGTGCTCTCTGTTCTGTGCAGGGATCCCATTCAGCTCCTGGATAATCGCCTCCACCTACCGGGGCTTCCTGAATGCTTGCTGAATAAAAGGGCCCCAACCAGCCCATCACCGACATCTGAGTGGGCCCGGCCCCTGCTCACCCCCAGGGATGCTTGCTCTGGATTCAGCCAGACACAGGCCCCAGAAGGAGTCTCAGATCTCCCTTTCAGTGGCAAAGGAGCCCAGCTCAAGATCATAGTGAGAGTCAGGGATGAGGCAGAGGCTTCATCATGAGGGGCACAGGAATGAGCAAAGAGCATGCCCACAGGCCCTCCAGCAGAATTTTCCACTGGCGCAGGCTCCCAGGTGTCCTTTCCCTACAAGACCCCACTGAGTCCCTATAATACCTCTGCCCCAGTTAGGAGCAAGGGAAGCTTGGGGAAGCTTGGGGACCTGCCAGAGTCTCACAACAGGAATTGGCCAAATCTCACAGAGCAGTTAGGGGCAGGGGAGGGTGCTCACCTTGCAAAGAGGAGGTCCAGCACCTCCTGGGGGGTGGCCAAGTGACGGTATGTGTCCAGAAAGGTGTGGACACAGTGTAGATCTTGTCTGATGACGGCAGGCACCAGGTGATCTATTGCGGCCTGCAGCTTGTTGGCCCGCTTGGCCATCAGCACCGAGGTCTTGCTCCTCTTCCTGGTTGAACGATTTTTCCCCTGAGGTGAATCAGAGGAGACATGAGTCAGTGCTGTGGCCACCAGGAGGGTTGGGGCTTGGAGGGCAGAATGAGCCCCCAGATCTCAGGGACTTCAGCAAGAGGTGGGACAAGAGAGCCCAGAGTCCGAAAAAGAATCGGGTGACTCAGTGTCTCATTGGGTTCAGCCTAAAGCTCTTGGTTTTGCTTCAGGTCATGGTCTCCGTGTTCTGAGGCTGCGATCCTCGTAGGGCTGTGTCCATAGGGCAGTGTCTGCTTGAGGATTCTGTTTCTCGGTCTACTTCTCCCCACTCTCCCCCTGTCTCTCTCTCAAATCCATCAATCAGCCAATCAGTTAAGAAGCCTTTAAGGCAATGAGAAAATGTTCTTGGTATCCATACAAAGAATTGAAAGAAATGATGTCTG
This sequence comes from Mustela nivalis, assembly GCF_964662115.1. NCBI lineage: Eukaryota > Metazoa > Chordata > Mammalia > Carnivora > Mustelidae > Mustela > Mustela nivalis. Next base: position 18,161 of record NW_028135730.1, on the reverse strand, counting down.
AACTTGCTAGTATCTGAGGTCCCTTTGTGAGCGGAGTATGGATAGCACATCCCTGCCTGAGTGGCATGGATCCTGTTATTTCTGATAACATAGCCCATTCTTTTTACTTTTTTGAAAGACTTGTTATTTATTTATTTGACAGAGAGAGAGGTGACAAGTAGGCAGAGAGGCAGCCAGACATAAAGGGGGAAGCAGGCTCCCTGCTGAGCAGAGGACCCCACGCCCCCGACGTGGGCCTCGATCCCAGGACTGTGAGACCCAAGACCCATGACCTGAGCTGCAGGCAGAGGCTGAAACCCCTGAGCCACCCCGGCACCCAACATATCCCATTCTTGAGATGAGAACACAGAGATGTTTAAGGTGAGAGGGCTTAGGATAAGAAGGCACGGAGGCTGTAGGATGCAGCACTGTGCCTTGGCCAGAGAAGGGGATTACATCCAGTCCTGCCCCAGTAAAGGGCTCCATGGCTGTGATCAATGACTGGCCTTCCGGACTGCCGTGCAGTGCAGTGCAGTGAGGCCCCTGTTCCTTTTCCTTGGGGGGGGGGGGCAACAATGTGTTCCATCAATACCAAAGCGCAGAGCAAGAGACAGAGTACCATGTCCCTTTGGATCAAAGTCTCCCAATCCAGTCTTTGCAAGACTTGCAGAAGCTGAGGAAGGACTGTTGGGCCAGTGGGGGCACCTGGGAGCACGAGTTAGGAAAATGCCTTGGCCAGGGCAAAAGGAGTCTAAATCAACGGGATGAAACCTGGTCTAAAGTCTCTTTAATGATACTCCTATAAGTATGTGGACAATGGCAGTGCTTCTGTCCAAGGCGTGGGCAGAACGTTGTGGGCCAGTTTGGGGAAGAGATGGGATGCAGATTCACGGGAGTACAGGACTCTAGGAGGCCAGGTTGGCTTCTAGGAAGTGGGGCCCTTGGTGCTGCATGGGCGCCCCGGGGTTGGGTCTCCCCAGCACCTGCACTCACCCTGAGCCAGCGCCAGACTCTGTTGGCCGTGTGCGGCTTCGTGTCCTTGGAGGAAGGAGAGCAGGCAATCTCCTCGGTCACCTCCTGCACCATGTCCTCTGGGGCGTTCTTTAAAGACAGTGCCCGGCAGGCAGGCAGGAGGACTTAGAGCCCTGTCTGGAGGCCTTTGCTGGTCTTCAGACCCAGGGCGCTCCATTCCAGACACACCACAGCCCAGGTGGCAGAGCCCTCCCCCAAGGAGAGAAACGTGGCCCAGCTTCAGGGCCTTGGATGTGCTCTGGCACAGCTCAGAGTCACCTCAGGAATCCCCTGTGCACCCTGCCCACCCTGACATTGGTGTGAACAAGAAGGGATCACAAGAGTATCCACTGTACTCACCCTCCTCCAGCCCATGGGCAGGAACCCCCACATATCCCTCCTCCCCTCAAACTCCAGAGAAAGGGATGGGGCTTCCCTAGGACGGTTCAGAGGGGTGGGCATCGCCTAGTCTCCTCAGTAGTAAGTACCTTATGGCGTCTCCCTCGAAAGGTCCTGCGGCATTGGGGGGGTGGTTTTAGCCAATGTCTGCAGCATGGGAACAAGTCATTTTCTTGGGGGTTCTGGTACCCAGAGCCCCAGAAACTAGGTACACAACAGGAAAACATCTTTCTGTGTCAAGGTCCTGAGTCCAGTAACCCTGCTACTGGACTAGACTGGCTGCCTGGTTGCAGGGGTTCCAAGTTCTGAAGGCCTTTGTGATCCAGGCAGTGACATCACTTCCTGAGATGCCCTATCAGGGCCCACTCCTGATTGGACCCCTACACGAACAGTGCTCCCATCTGCCATCTCCTCTTCCCCCTTCTGCATGCAAGGCCACATCTTATCTGTACACAGTGACCCCAACACACCCCTCTCCACAGGCCCCCAGGGAAGGTCTGGGAGCAGCCAGGGCCCCAGCTTGCAAACACACCTGGTTTCAGACACAAGTCTCTATTCTTACCTGGTTCAGACCCTAGATAAGCCATTGTGGCAGACAAGGATGGTCTTCTTGCCAAATATGGATGAGTCCAGCATGTCTTTCTATCAGATGTCCACAGGCATAGGTTGGATAATAGCTATGATGTTAGAGGAGGGCTGTCACATGTAGGAAATACCTCCCACCCAATTTCCTCCCTCCTGTCAACTTCTTGGAATCTGCTACTAATCAGATCCCACCCCACAGTCCCTCCTGGGGTGTGTGTTTGTGTGCACAAGCACACTCGCTCCTGTGTGCACACATGTGTTCATCGGTGCTCACATTCTGGAGTCCCAGAAGAGGACAGCCCCACTTACAGAGGGCTGGGTAATAGCTTCCCAAGGTCTTAGGCTTTTTCTTTTCAATGCAAACCCTAAAGAAGGGACTGGAGCCTTGGCCCTTGATGGTCAGAATGTGCCCTTAGCCCTAGAGACCGCCTGTCCCGGGATGCAGGCCATTCTCTCCTTTCCAAAGTGTGTGATGCAGATAGGGGTCCATCCAGTGGGTCGCCATGACCCGGGATCCTCCTCAGACAAGAACCTGGGCATATGTCTCCTGTCTAGGAGACCAATGATCACCCTCAGCCCGATAACATTTCCAGGCCAACAGCCACTTCCTTCCAGAAAAACTTTTCCAGAGCCCCCAGTGAATGGCTACGTTGCATCCAGGACCCCAACTTTGAGGATACTCAAAGAGCTGGGTTCAAGCCGGCTAAGCATCCATACCAGTCTGATTCTGGGCAAGGCCCGGACCCTTCAAGGATCTTCACAGTCTCCCTTCGGGGGCTCCATTGGTTCCACAACTCCTGTGTAGACATGTTTGTGTGACCCCTCCCCAGAGTGTGGTCTGGACTTGGTGATTCACTTCCATGTCACAGAACGTGGCCACGTGACCCAAAGGCCCTTCTGAGATTTTGTTCGAAAACTCATTGCCCAGCCCCATGTTGACTCGGATCCATGTTCTCTCTCCAATCTTCATACTGGAGCACAAGCCCCTAGGTTGAACCATGACCCAGACATACGCACATGGCCCAGCCCTGTGGGCCCACAGCAGACAAAAGTCAGGTCTTTGAGATGGGCTGTATCTGGCCCATGCCCCTGAGTGCGCTCAGGTTCTCGGTGAAGCAGGTCCTCCCTTGGTGTTGTCAGCAGCCCAGTTTAAGGAGAGTCTCTGGCAGGAGCCCCCAGCAGAGCACTGCTGGATTCCTGATCCCCTGAGACCACGAGGCAGCATTTGTTGGTTCAGCCACTGAGTGTGGGGAAGTGTGGTCACACAGCCCTGGGAGAAGGGCACTGATACTGCCCAACTTCCCGGGCCCTGGCCCTCCTCCCCTCCCACTCTGGTCCTTCCTCAGCTTCTCTGGCCACCCTGGCCCCCTTTTCTAACCTCCAGTCCTCTGCTCCATGGTGCCCTCCGCCAGGTGGAATGCACTCGCATTTGTGCAGGGCTGTCTCCTTCTTTTCCTCCCGCAGGAATTCTCCGTGTCATCTCAGCACAGCCTTGTCATACCCCTCACCGGGTGGAGTTTGGGCCTTAGTTGTGTCCCTTGCTCTTTTGCTGTGGAGCAATCGCTTTTCCCGTTCACATTTTGGTTTCTCATTTGTCCATCTTCTGCTCTAGACCCTGAGCTCTCACGAGGAGAACCCGCTGGGCTGATAAGCCCTGGCACCATCTGAGTGCGCAGTGCCCAGTGGCTGAATGAGCGGGAGACAGGATCCGTCCCAGCACAGACCAGCTTCGTTGTTTGAGCCTCACTGATTTTAGTCCTGTGTACGCTTTTTGTTTTATTTTTAAGTTAACTGTGACTGATGTGAGCCTCAAACTCATAACCCTGAGATCAAGGATCCTAGTGCCTGAGGAAGCCAGGTGCCTCTTTGGTCCTCTTTAAAGGTTTTAGGCTGATCACTATTCAAGTGAACTTGGTCATTTCAACATGCTGTACGGAGCTATATTACATTACGCTGAATGACCATGTAACTCCCCAGGTTTTGGTAGCCTGTCACCACAGAGGTCCCCCCCTTGACAGTGCTGAGTGGATCTTCAGATTAGAGACTGAAATCCTTTCTGTGTTCTTCAGGAGCCCAGAGTCTCTCCACCATCGGCCTTCTCCCTCCTTGGGATGACATGCACCTCTGACGCCATCAGCACAACAAGAAAGATGACAAGGAAATACACACAGGAGGGTGTTTCCGGCCAGGTCTTGAAGGCCTCAAGGTTCACTTTGATGCTCAATTTGTTATGTTTTATTTTAGGATTTTATTTCTTTATTAGAGGGAAAAGAGCACAAGCAGGGGGACTTGATACAGATGTACTGTAAGAAAACTGTATAGCATGTGTGCTTTTTAAAAAAAGATTTTATTTATTTGAGAGAGAGAGAAAGAGAGCATGAGAGGGGGGAGGGTCAAAGGGAGAAGCTGACCCCTTGCTGAGCAGGGAGTGAGTTGCAGGACTCAGTCTTGGGTTTCAGGATCATGACCTGAGCCGAAGGCAGTCGCTTGACCAACTGACACCCAGGAGCCCTAGCTTGAGTACTTTTAAGTTGCTATGATACTAGTAGTCACTAGTTTGTATTGAGTTCTGATTATTTATGAGGCAGTATTTTAAGCAATTTATATTAGTCCAGTTTAGTTTTCATGACAGCTCTATGAGTTAGGCCGTCTTATCTTTGTTATATAAAGAAGAATATGGGCAGAGAGGTTGTTAATAAATGGAAGAGGTTGTCAATAAGTGGAAGAGCTGATACTCTTAACTAGTTTGTTTCCTAAGAGTACTTGCTGGCTAAATTGCTCTATCGTACAAGCAAGGCAGAAAAATATGTTTTTAAAAATCTGTCATCCATTAAATAAAAACCATATTAAGCTTTTTAACTATTAAAAATTCTGATGACTTGCCAGTCTTATGTCTTAGTTATAAATGTTAATGAGGCTCATGATTTTTGCCATTCATATGTACTTGTTTTTTCTTTTTTTTTTTTTTAAAGATTTTATTTATTTATTTGACAGACAGAAATCACAAGCAGGCAGAGAGGCAGGCACGGAGAGAGGAGGAAGCAGGATCCCTGCTGAGCAGAGAGCCCGATGCGGGGCTCAATCCCAGGACTCTGAGATCATGACCTGAGCCGAAGGCAGTGGCTTAACCCACTGAGCCATCCAGGCGCCCCTGTACTTGTTTTTTCTTTCTATGGTATAATCTATGTCATTTTTTCTTTGTTGGCACTCTTGCCTCCCTTGTGTAGTTTGAAGTCTTTCATCGTCTCCTCCTGGCTAGTTGTTCCGTCTCTGTGTGCCCAGCTCCCCATCTGTTTAAAGGTGGGTGTTGCGTAGTCTTCTGTAACCTTCCTGAGTGCTAGATGAATGCGTTCTTCCATAGTTCTCTGTGATATCACACAAAATACTTGTCTTTAGTCCCTCTTAGCAATTTGCTGTCCCATTGGGATGTAAGTATACCTGGTTCTTTACCTCTCTAACAACTTCAGGGTTCCAGTTTTAAATTTATTCTTGGGGACACCTGGGTGGCTCAGTTGGTTAAGAGGCTGCCTTCCACTCGGGTCATGATCCCAGAGTCCTGGGATCGAGTCCCACATCGGGCTCCTTGCTCAGCAGGAGGCCTGCTTCTCTTTCTGTCTCTGCCTGTGCTCACTCTCTCTGACAAAACAAAAAAAAAAAAAAAGAAAAGAAAAGAAAAAACAATTTATTCTTGCATCAGATAAGAGGGGCTTTACAGTTACTTAGTTTGTAGGATTTTTTAGTTGTTAGCTAGGCTCTTTCTCAGCTGTGCACATTCTGCTTATGTTTCCTTCCCACTTCCTGTTCCTAGTCTGTTTCTCCATCGAAGACTGGCTGTTACGCACATGGATACCAGTGTGTGATATGCATTTGGAGAATTGAATCTTTCCCTATAGTTTTAGTCTCAAGTATTGTTTTATGATCCACTTTTTGTCACCATTTTTTTATTGAATGAAATAGTTTTAAAATGCATTTCTCATGCAATCTACTTACTTGACAAAAATAATTTTTCTCAGTGATACAGTATTCCACGTTACTTGTCAGGTCCTTGCAGGAACATTTCCTGGAGTGCAGCACAACAGTGCAGAAGGGAAATCCTTTGTCCTCTTTCTTAATAAGGTGATGAGGAAACCGGGAATGAGAAAAAGCTGGATAAAGAAATTCCATAGCAATCTTTTTCAAGAACTTGAAACCCACAACTTATCTTTAGTTTGTGAGGGGAAATTCATTACTTTTACAGCTAAGGGATAGCTTCCAGTTTTCAATAAATTTATCCTATACTTGATTTTTCATGAAATTTGAGATTTTAAAACACACTATCATTGAATGAAGTCTGCAGTCCTAGACATAAGACCGCCACCCACCATACGCAGCCTCTTGAGCCTTTGCTCTGCTTTTCTGCAAGTGGCAGAGCCTCAGATGTATTGCTTCTCACTAATACATGAATGTGTACCCTTGGCCCTGAGATTGGAAAGGAACAGTGTCACTCAGGGTCCAAGTCTGGATGCAGGAGCACATTGTGGAAGAAGACTGCTGTTTCCACTCCTGTTAAGGAGTTAAGCCATCCCTGTGAAAAGGGGGTTATGCAATCAGGATCTCAGAATAGTATTTGCAGTATACCGTCAACTGTGCTGGTGTATTTCTGGAACTAGTATGTATCTGAATACAGGTTTTTATTGAAGTATTTTTTGAGACATGCACGAAGCCACTATTTGTGCCAACGCCTGTTTTAAGTTTGCTACACAGTGTGGTAGGAATTTAGTTTGAGCAGAGGTTAAAATCAGATTACATACCACTTGTGGATTACCTCTAGGTGAGTTTGGCATTGAAGCAGTGGCTATTCTGTTGTTGGGGCACAAGCTGTCTATCATTTTTCCTTTCAAATCATCTGGGAACCCCCTAATGCTCTCTCTCTAGATGTCCTGGAGCTTTTCATCGGAGACTTGCCCTAGAAAGGAGGAAAACTGATAAAGCTCAGACAGAGATTGAGAATGAAAATGGAACCACTGTAATAGATCTTCCAGGTACTTTATCCCTCGAAACGGACTGTTCAGGGACAGGCACAGCACCTGCTGAGCGCAGCTTGATATCAGCGTCTCTGCCCCCGTGGCCTGAGGAGCCTGGCCTGGACAACCCCACCTTCGAGGAGAACACGGCCACTGACAGTATGTGCTCTTCACCTTGCTTTTGCTTTTCATCTGTTTTCAAATCAGATATTTCCTTTCTTCTCAGTACTGCCTATTACTTTCCCTACATGGGGTGTTGTTGTTGTTGTTGTTGTTTTTCCTCTTCAACAAATAATTTTACTGAGATATGCTTCACATATCACATATTCACCTTTTAAGTGTACAAGTCTAACAGTTTGCCGGTTAGAAACAGAAAGGGAGTCTTACCTTGAGGCTTATCCTTCCCCCTCCCCCTCTTCTGTTGTAGTCCACAAATTCACTGGTCATCAGCAGGCTTCTTTTGTTTGTTTGTTTTGATGCCTATTGCTTCTTGACTAAGAAATCCACAGCATCAAGAAGAACAAAAAAATACCTCAGCCTCCGTGCTTGTTCTGTGTCAGCACTGTGCCAAGCACTTTACATATATTAACTTATTAAATGCTTGTACCAATACTGGCTTTTTTTTAATGATGAGGAAACTTAGTCAGGGAGTCATTGGTCAAAGTCTGAGAGCCACGAAATGGCTAGGTATGTATCTGACTCCCAAGGCCATGTGTCTGACTATTGCTGTCCTCTGGTAGCAGCCACTGATCTGTCTACATGACCCACCAGGAAACAGGCAGAAAACCTCTAGTCCTAGATCTTGGGCATATCTTAGTAGTTGGCCCTTTGTCTTACTTTTAAATAGGTTTATCTCTTATGAAAATTCCAATTTTTCTACAAATCCCAGTTTTCCCAGCCTTGGCTATAACAATTCTTCTATCTCCTACTGCTCAGATCAAGACCCTCCTCTTCTTGCTTAATGTGGTTATTTTGTCAACCACTACGGTGATTGTATGTCACAGAGTTTGTCTTTTTTATTTCATATGTACTGCCTTGCACTGTTTACAGCTGTTTCATGGGTCAACTGACAAGATGATATTTTGTATATTGATATTTTGTCAATCTGATCAATTAGGACAAGATGATATTTTCTGTATATTTCTTTATCAGATCACTGTGTGGTCCCTAGTGATCTGATGCATAGTAGTTATTTGTTGATTATTTACTGATCACCTTTCAAAGAGGAAGTGTTTTGCTAATCTTACCTATTGGTGTTTTGGTCATTCTGTTTTTCTTATCCCGTGGTATTGCTTTGTTATGAATCATCTATTAACATAAGGTCATCACTAATGATAGACGATAACTTACTTACGTGAAGATAATCAAAATAGAAAACATTTTTCTTTCCACCTGTTTTTCTCCGTCTCGTTTTTAACTTGGCAGCTATGCAGCAGCCGGTTAGTTTTCCGGAAGGCATAATTATAATTACTACAATTGAAATTCACCGGTCTGATCCTTATATTCAGCTAGGAATTAGCATTGTGGGCGGCAATGAAAGGCCACTGATCAACCTTGTTATCCAGGAAGTCTGTCGGCATGGGGTGATCGCCAAAGATGGAAGACTTCTTGCTGGAGACCCAATTCTTCAGGTATCAATTTTTTAAATGATTTTGTTAACTTGCCTCTTTTGTTGCTCTTATTCATCAATTGAAAACTTAGGAAATTAGGGTACTGTGGAATCTGACTTCTAAAAAGGTAAGTTTTACTGTTTTTTTTTTTTAGTGCTAAACAGATCAGAATTTATCTGTAATTTCTCTGATTTCCCCCAAACTCATGGAATGTATTTTTACCCCCATCTTAAATTTGATCCCGCATGTGCCTCAGTGTGTGGCTCTCCAGGCCAGCTGGATTCCTCCTGGCTTGGTCTCCACGGTTGTCTATTTCGGGGCCACCTTCACTGCTAAATTCTCTTGTCCCATTGGCTCTATCCCTAGTCCCAGGGTACCATCCATCAGTTACCTTCGTTGTCTGATTCATCCTTCTCTACACGGATTTCTATAATCTAGAAAAGACAGGTCACACAGCACAAGTTACTTAAAACTTACAGCATTGAATTTAAGATAGAATTCGGAAATCATGACCACCTCTTGTTGGCTCTCAAACGCACTCTCATCCACAAACAGCCTGACTCTGCACTAATCCTTGGTGCTACCCTCTCCCTCTTCTCTTTAAAAAGAATGAGCTACTCCAACAAATGAACTTGCTTCGGGCAAGATGATGTTGTGTGTGAGGGCATACTGATGAGCATGAGATGGCCAGAATTCTACTGTTCATGTGAATTCTAGAGTGTATGTGAAAATTGACCTGGATATATGACCCATACAAGTGTATGTGGTACTTGAAGCTAAAAGAATGGATATTTAGGAGAGAAGAAATAGGCATGAATGAGAAAAGATGTCTTCTAGGAACCCAAGCTCAAGGACTCTTGCCTCCTCGATTTCACTGCTGGGTCCTTCCCCACGGTCTGTTGGTATTCACCCCTTCTCTTTTCCCTGCCATCTCTCTGGTCTGTGCCCTCACTGCTTCACGTCTAACCCAGGAGAATCAAAACCCCTGCCTCCCTACTCTGCTCTGAAATCCGGTACGACATTGTCCGGTTAATTCACCTGTGACTCTGCTTTTCCTGATAGATTGGACCAGAGAATCAAGTCCATACTGATTAATCTAATAGTCCAGGTCCTCTTTGAACTCTTACACAACCTGTCCCCTCAGCCTTCACCCTTGCTTTTTCTTTCAGCTGTAGCCATCGGTGTATTACTGAAACATCATAGGCATGGTGGTCAGAGCTGAGGGTATAATTAAGAGCAAAAAGCAACCCCTGCCCTCATAGAATGTATAATGTAGCAGAAAAGCCAGACATAGCAGTCTCCTTGCTTCCCTCCATGTTCCAGCCTGTCCCCATTGTGCTACAGCTTCCCCACCTTCATCCAGAAAGCCCTGCCCTGCCATTTTCACCCATTCAGACCTCTTCTCACACTAAGTGCTGAAGACATTCCTTCTCTTCACCACTTAATGCATAATTGGTCACAGAGAGTTATTCAAATGCAGTGTCTTCCTTTGGGGATGGCAGCCGCCATTATTACATACTATGGGACAGGCTTCTCACAGAGCTGTGCCTGGAGTCGATACCCAGGACAAACTTGCTGAGTCAATAAAAGAGTGGATTTGGTTATGATATCCTGTTGGGAATAGCTGTCTTCTTCATTAAAACCAAACTTAGAACCTCTAGGATTTTTAGTTCTTCAAGAGAAATGTCCAGAGGGGAAGACAGACAAACTAGGCTCCAAGAGCAGCAAGGATTGACCTTTCCACTGGGGGTTCCTGGCTTTGGTTTCCACACCCATCTGTATTCTGCCTCTTGTAGTTTGTGATTTCCACTTCGACACTTGGGCCCAAAACCCCTCCTTCATTGCACTTGGCCTGGCTGACACAGACTGAACTTGCAGTGTTTTGTTCTTGACTAAATCCAAAGAGGCAATAGGAGAATACAGGAAACATAACTAATCCAGCTTATGTAAAATCCAGTTTCTGATCCTACCATAGCTAGCTATTTACCGCATTCCTGTGTTTGCTGTCCTTTTACGATATTAGTAGTATTCTGGTTGCATGAGGTTGGCACAGCTCTCTGGACACCTTATGCTGTATTCCTTCTACCCCAGCTCCTAAACTGATTCTCCGTGGAGGAACTCTTGTAGCTGGTTTTGACCTTTTGACACCTTTGTGGCCAAGACAAAAAGAACCAGATTGCCCTTTTTTGCAGCTTACACAGGGAGAGAGAGCAAGCACAGGCAGACAGAGTGGCCGGCAGAGGCCGAGGGAGAAGCAGGTTCCCTGCCGAGAAAGGAGCCCGATGCGGGACTCGATCCCAGGATGCTGGGATCATGACCTGAGCCGAAGGCAGCTGCTTAACCAACTGAGCCACCTAGGTGTCCCATCACTTTTGGTTTTTGAGGAAAATAATTGCAGTCATGTCTTGACTGCATTGGTCCAAAAGATAATTAGCTAAAGATGTGGTAAAGTTTACTCTGTTGGTGCTATTTCTACAACATCTAGCAACAGTATTTTATTTGGTTTCTGCTTTCTCTGTGTTTCACTGGCAACCACACTTTTGTGAAGGGAAAATCTCCGATTGTAGGATATTCCACAACCCACGTCACAAAAATGGTGTGAGGCTACATACTCGCACGTGGCTAGCGCTGGATTCCAGCCAGATGTTTGTAAAGTCATTTGTGATAGATGTGAATCAAAGACGGAAAAATAAGAACCTAGAGATAAGTGGCTTTTTAGCTGAATAACCAGAAATGATGAGTTTTGACTAACAAATCCACGTCAGGCTGGTTTTTTAGAAGCTGCCTTAAAGTTCTATTCTTGACCCTATGTTACTCAACTTTTTCATCAAGGATCTGGATGGCAACCAAATGCACAGATGTTGCAAAATTGGGCGAAGAGCAAGTTTATGTGTGAGATCTATGGCATTTGATGCCTGAATTTTAAAAGATGTCCACAGGCCCAAATCAATAAAATTCAAGTTAGTGGTGCTCAAAACTGTCATCCCGAGATGAGTAGGAAGGGGGAAGACTTTCCTTAAGATAGACTCACGTGAAAAAGATTGAAGGCTTTGGGTAATCACAAGCACCTAACCCAGAGCCTGTGCCACATAACACATCCAAGAGAATGTCGATTTCCTGCTTGCTGTTGGTGCAGGCAGATGAGGAGAGGAATTCTAATTGTGATAAACACTCAGAGTTGCACCAACCTCTTCCTCTGACTAGGTGAATAACTGAAGCTGGGTGTATTTTCTTAGTCCTGTTCCTGTCCCAGGATCAGTCACTATATTCCTTTCAGGGCCATAAGGTTTAGTAAATAAATGTTCTGTGAGTACTGAGTTAAGCTTGTTGTATTAGATAGATGTTACACTTGAGTGCTAAACAGAGTGAAACTGTAATTACCTGCTTTTCTTTAAAGTAAAAATGACTGAACTGAGATCAGGTTGTGTATCTAGAATCTGTCCCTTTTCTTAGATTAAAACTCGGTGTATTTTTTCCAGGGTAGGTGTTTTTCATTTGGAAAAGCCACATCAATCCAGTAGAACTTCAGTTTCTGTTCCACTAGAACTAGTATTTTGTTGGCACTTGCCACATGCTGCTGCTGTCTCTGCATTTTCCTCCTGGTCCCTTGAAGCGGAGAGTAAACCCATCTCACCACTCAGGGGACACCCTCAGACATCCCACTACTGGCAGGACCAGGGACTCTGATTCAGCACCCTCGCTGAAGCCTGAGATCCTAACTGCCATTCTCTACTTCGTGCTAGTCATTGTGAGTGAAGCTTAGGAACTGTGCATTTTAAAACATCTTCAGAGGGCTTTTCTTTGTAAATAATGACTGTATGTCATTTTCCAAAGTCCGTTTCTTTTGGAAATGGCGTATAAATGTTTACCAGTTGAGAGGATAAAAGATTGTCCCACCTCAGTCATAATTCTTTTCTTCCAGGTCAACAACTGTAACACCAACAATGTGTCTCACAACTATGCCAGAGCCGCCCTTTCCCAGCCCTGTTCCACGCTGCACCTAAGCGTGCTGGAGAGCGGTGCTTTGGGGGCCGGACCTACAGCCACCCCGACAGTAGCTCTCCCCGGGAAGAGGTCTTCCACGTAGTCTTTCACAAACAGGACTCTGGTGAACAACTTGGCATTAAACCCATTCAAAGGACCGGTGAACCAGGTGTTTTTATCCTTGATCTGTTGGAAGAGGGCCTGGCTGGCTGCACAGGATGGAAGGCTGAGCAGCAACGACCGAGTGCTCGCCATCAATGGACACGACCTGAAGCTCGGAACCCCTGAGCTTGCCGCCCAGATCATTCAGGTACACGCGGATATTCATTCCACGTGCTCAGCCTTTATGTCGATGTTTTCGTAACATGAGAACCTGAGGGATATTTGATATTTCATGGGGGAAATCAAACACGGCTCCCCAAATCCTTCAAAATGCACAAGAGATGATTTTATCATTACAGATAAAATCCTGTCCGGAAAACTGTATCCCTGTGAACATTTAGCCTTGCTCTTTATAGAGTGAAGGCTCTATTTTTGCACATGGGTTTTTCATTTGCTCCATGGGCTCCACCTAAGCCCACACATAAAAAACACATTTATGTCCACATTTAACAGGTGAGACAAGAAAAGCTTGAAGGAGCTGTGGTTCCAAAGTTGTGACTTCCCTGCTCTTGTAACGTTCACTCTCCGCTTCACCTCCATACAAGTGGGGAAAATCAATTTTTATTGAGAAGAACTCATTATCTCTGTAGTGCCCTTTTTATAAAGCATTCAGAGCATTTCAAACACATCATAACTTGTGTTCTTACAGTATCCCTGTGAAGTAAAGATGGTTATTATTAGAGAAAAAAAAATTTCAATAAGAACATTAAAGTAGGTAAAGTAGAGGGGCACCTGGGTGGCTCAGTCATTAAGCATCTGCCTTCGGTCAGGCATGATCCCAGGGTGCTGGCATCCAGTTTCACATCGGGGCTCTCTGCTCAGCCAGGAATCTGCTTCTCCCTCTCCCACTCCCTCTGCTTGTGTTCCTTCTCTTGCTCTCTGTCAAATAAATAAATAAATACATAATAAATAAAATCTTTAAAAAAAGAAAACAGCTTTATAAATTTTTTTAAAAAATAAGATAGAAAAAGTAGAAAATAATCCAGGCCAGACCTTCCGGTTCTATAACCTACCAGAGCATTTAATGATATGGGTATCTCCTACAATGATAGGGGTGAAACAAAGATGTGTATGGTGTTTTATTTAGTTATGTTTTATTTTGTTTTTAGTAAGCACAAGAAAACACTCTGACATAGAGGAAACCAAGCAGTAAACATAATCGAGCATCAGGAATTAAAGTAGGTTGATAGTCACTGGGAAATGTGTATAGTAAACAGAATTAACAATGAAGATTTAAGTACTGTGTAAGAAAACCCAAATTTAAATCCCATTTCATTACTCCATTTCACAAATGTTTGGTTCATTATAATTTTGGGAACACACACACCCGGTAGCCGTCTTGCATTAGGAGGGAGATTCAGGAGTTGGTCTCTTGTCCCAGACTTGAGATTGAAAAAAATTGAATACAGATACATATATATGATACCAAATATATTTCTCAAGTTGTTTCTTTGTGGAAAACATCTTAATGTTTTGGATTCTGAGAATAACATGTATTCCATGTCTGAAAAGGAGACTAAGGAAGACAAAATACAGAAAATGAAGAAGGAAATCAAAATCACAGTCAGTCTAAAGTCCATAAGATAGTGACATTAAAGTTTTGAAGAACATTGTCATTTTTCTGTATATGCCTACAAATAAATAGGTTCCTATTTACGTAGGTACTTAGACATGCAGTCAGCTTACAAATTCTGAGTTTGCCACCCTTTCTTTACGTCAGCTGTATGTTGTGGCCTTCTTACCCTGAAAATAGATGCACCATGATATAGCTGTATAGTAGGCGTGTTGTGCTAAAACTTACGTAAACACTCCCCTGTCAACAGACTTTTTAATGTTTTGTTTTCAAGTTTAAGACATTTTGCTTAACTTCCCTCTAGAAAGATCATACCAGTATATACTCCCATCAAAAGGGCATGCCACTATTTTATGAAATACAGGTATTGTCATTTAGGCATCCTGCATTTTTAAAATCTTGACTTTAACAGAATTCTTTTGTTGTGCTTGAAACCCTGAAGAGTTAGATAGGCAGTTGGCCTAAACCCAAATGTTGGCCCATCGTTTAAAGCTTATATGTCCACTTCCATCACACAGCCAGAATTTTGTCTTTTAAGAAATCAAAAAAGATCAGGGATTTGTTTGTTAATAGGTTTGCATGAGCAGGGGTCTTCCCATAAAGCTGAATTACTGGTTATAGAGTATTTGGTAGTGGGGAGGGTTAGGCAGTAAAGCAAACAATTCTTAATATTGAAATGAGATCACAGGGGTTTCTCACCCTTCACACCGTGTGATCTAATACTGGGAAGTGTCAGAATCTCAAATATCTGGATTGTAAGCGTTCTATTTGGAATTTGCCTGTTAGATCAAATCCCCAGACTCTGGCCACATGAGGAGTGTTATTCTTTCAGTTATTGGAAGAATTGTCTGAAACTAGTTTAATGAAATACTTGAATAAGTAAGTGACTTTAATAGGGCCTTAAAATTGGTTATCACTCAGGCACCTGGGTGGCTCCGTGGTTCAGCATCTGCCTTCGGCTCAGATCCTACATTGGGCTCTCTGCTCTGCGAGGAGTCGGCTTCTCCCTCTTCCTTTGCCCCTCCACCTTGCTCTCTCGCTTTCGCTCTCAAATAAATAAATAAAATCATTTTTTTAAAATTATGGTTTTCACTCCTTTTCCAACTTGACTGCAGTCATGGGGGAGGAGTGCTCTACTTTCCACCACAGCTTCTTGAAAGCAGGCTGTCAAATTTTCCCATAGAAATGATAGTAAACTTGGAAAGTTGTAGTCATGACCAAGAATCAGCATCAAGTAGACCAGGCCTGTACGTTAAAAGCAAAGCTAAAATAGCTTTAAAAAGTATAATAAATGTGAATCTGTGTTTCAGATCTAGATCTATAAATACAGATAATGGACCTCTAAATTCAACGTGGTTGTCATCACCTCTAAAATTACATTTATGTGTGAGTGCACATATGGCATATATAGGCACACAATTTGTGATGTATATAAATACTAATCCTGTTTTACAGGACCTTTGTTATCATTCTTTTCAGGACTGTTTAAGCTGATCCCTATTTTCGATTCGAAGCTGTAGTGTGTGGAAACAGAGCTACACGTAGTTTCATTGATTATCACTCTCAAAGTAGCCATCTTGGAATTTATTTCAGAAATCACAAAGGATTGTAATCCAGTTTAGAATCCGTTCGTCCTTTTATCTTCTTTGCTCTCTTTCTCTCAGTCCAAGGCCAGTTTTGCAGGGGAGGGAAGTATAAAAAGACAGTTACCCTTCAAGAAATCATGGGGAGATCAGAACCCAGGCTTTCTTTGCTTACACCCTTGGTATTTCCAGGATTAGGGAAGGTTTACCCAAGAGGTCTGTGTGTGGCTCTTTTACCTGCAGAAGTTTTAAAGTATTAGCTCCTGAAATGAACTCCCTCGTCTGCCCCACCCCCAGCAGGGGCCTGCAGTCCCCACTCAGGTGAGGCTCTGATACAGCGATGATAAGTGCATTGAAAATGACCCTCCCTATAATTTTTTTAAGTGAGAAGCATCATTAATGACTGGTGATTATATATGTGTGTTTTCTCCAGGCTAGTGGCGAGAGGGTGGATTTAACAATTGCTAGGCCGGGGAAATCCCAGCCTGGTAACCCTGTCCAGGACGCAGGAGCTCAGAGTAGCAGCCAGCACCATGCACAGCCGCTGTACCACAACAGTCCCAGCTCACACAAGGTGAGGCCTCGAGTTTGCATGTTTTCATTCATCTGCCCTCAGGGAATCCTTGTGACAAACTGGTAAGATTTAAATGAGGGCTGTTACTCTGTTGGAAAAGGTGAGCACAAGGTGTTTGGGGGTGTGGAATGTGTGTTTGGCTACCTTGAGAGTCCCTGTACAGTCTGTTCCTCAGCCAGTAGGGGTGGTTTCTTAGTAAGAAGGTCCCTCTGCCAGATTGATGAGAAGTGTTTGATCTTCTAGAAAGACTTCTTTGTTTGGTCCTGCTTGAAAGTGGGATTTATCTTGGTTTGCTCATTCAGTTGTAACAGGAGGTTATGTAACTGAAAAAAAGACAATGACCAACAAGTCCATACTTAGCGGTTGGGCAGTTTGCCTACAACAACAGAATTCCCTATGTGAATATGAAGCATAAATCATACTTTCTGATACGTACATGCAAAACACATAAAGCATTTCTTTTTATGTTACAGTTCATAGGAATACTACCCTAGATCATTTTAAATTCCCGTATGTTGAGCTTTTTGCTGCATCTTTCATATTTCAGTGCTTTGATAATATATTCCTAGGTCATTTATCTGTGCCAAAAATTCTGATGTTGTCTCACTTTGGATGCTGAAATCAGTAGAAGTCAAAAAACAGTGGCACTTTACTGTGTTCTCAGTGTTATTTACTTCATTTCATCTTTCATTTGAACTCAACTTCTAGTAGGCCAGAATTTTTACAATGATGCTATTTACCAACTGTGTGAAAATCACACATCGGAACCTTCCTATCGATTTTTTGTTTGTTTGTTTGCTTTTACTTCCTATAGTTTTTAAGTAGACCAGTAAATAAGTTTTAATTTAGCAAAGCAATTTAATTTTACTTAAGGAGAATGACTTGAGAAACACATGTTTAGCTTAAAGTGGCTTCTTAATGTAAGTACAATTTGAGAGAATAACTCTGTAATGTCACAGGAGCCCAAGAAAGCATTATTTATTTTTGTATTTATTTATTTTTAAGATTTTATTTATTCATTTGACACACAGAGATCACAAGTAGGCAGAGAGGCAGGCAGAGAGAGAGAGAGAGAGAGAGAGAAGCAGGCTCCCCGCTGAGCAGAGAGCCCGATGTGGGACTCGATCCCAGGAGCCCGAGATCATGACCCGAGCCGAAGGCAGTGGCTCAACACCCTGAGCTACCCAGGCGCCCCAAGAAAGCATCATTTAAAGGCACAAGTATTTTTGGCCCATCAGGTTTATCTTGTTTTCTGAGCTGAAGTATACACTTGTCACTGGTCTTTGTTCAGTTAAAACTTTTAAGAAATTATAAGCACAAACTTCATCTTATTTTTGAACAGAATACAAAATGTGTGAAGGGAACCTATAATTTTGCTTTCACAATGATGACTACGAAAAGCAGTTATTGTTTCGAAAAGGAATTTGAATAGGAGTTGTTCATATAGCTGGTCCTTGATTTACAAGTTACCTATATATACATATTCCTAAAGAATCATGATTAAGGCAAAAGTTGGTAACTGAATCCATGAATTCTACAGAAAGTGGAAATATGGGTGCTCAAAGACAATGCTACAAATTTAACCATTTCAGCGTTCATATAGAGGACGATTTATGTCCTTTTTTTTGTTTTGGGCACAAATATTTTTCTTTTTACTAGTTCCTCTTCCTTAATTTTAAGTGGTGGTGTTTTAAATAG